>NC_057806.1:197203016-197205976 GCF_018294505.1 Triticum aestivum
AAGGAGATTGTTAAGTGTGAGTGTGTGTTTTACCCATCCAGGCGGAAGTTATGTGCACAAAAGAGGAGAACGATTCGATGTGGCATTAGGATTGAGGGTAATTAACTACATATGGAGACATAGAGACCTTGAACGTGCATGTGTGAGAGGTATACATGTATACGTGGGATGTGTGTGTGTGCGCGTGCGCATGATCGAGATAAAAGAAAGAAGACATAAGTCATAAGATCAACGACATGGGAGAGACGGATCGGTATGACAATATGCATGCATGTGAGAATGCATGGAAGAAGTCCCGACAATTGAGCATGTGTTTTTGTCTTTAAGAGATAGTGGCGTGGGCTGGAGCATGCATCTATGGCGAGCAGAGGGAGTGAGGCACAACGATTGTGCAAAAGAGACCAACCTATAAATGCATATGTATGGAGAGACATATATAGTGTGGGTGATAGGAAGCAAGACTCCGTGCGAGAAAGAAATGTTGACGGAGAAACTACAGATAGATACAGAGATGGAGATGCTATCTAGAGGGACATCCGCTAGTTTGGGTGTTGGAGATGACCGTCGGGTGGTTCAAAGGGTGAAGTTATATATGTGTGTGAGAGGGCACTTGACTGCATGTAGAGAGAAACATATGTAGTGTGCGTGATAGGAATCAAGAGTGAGGGCGAGAAAGAAGGTTGATGGAGAAACAGATAAATAGAAAGATAAAGATGCTAGCTAGTGTGCGTTAGAGATAGGAGTATAGTGGATCAGAAGGCTGGGTTATGTGTGTGGGTGTGAGAGAGATAGAGAGAGGGTGCGTGTGAGTCACATACAAACAGATATCAGAGAGAAATGAGATCCAGAGAGACGTAGTTTTGTGTCTGTGAGAGAGAAAGATATTTCACAACAAGAGTGATAGCTAGAGAGACATATGAGGGAACGCAAGATATCTCTAGGGAGAGAGGGTGTGTGTGAGCGACATACAAGAGAACAATGGAGAAATATGAGACCCTGGGAGACAGAGTTTGTGTTTGTGTGTGAGAAAGAGATATTGAAGAGGAAGAGTCGTAGGTTCTCATATCTAAGGAGCGAAAGACATCTCTGTATAAGGGGTGTGCGAGTGGCACACATGGGAATAGTAGAGAGAAATGAGACCCCGGGAGACAAAGTTTTGTGTTTGTGTGAGAGAAAGAGATTCCACATGGAGAATCATAGTTAGAGACACATAGCAGGGAGCGAGATATACTTAGAGAGAGATAGAGCGATGAAGGTCGAGGGAGAGAGTACCATCAGTGTGTTACGAAGATAAAAGATCATTGTCGACATACAGGTAGCACGAGAGATACCTGAGAGACGATGAACGCGTATAGGTCCGGAGAGATAGTCCTATATAAGCATGAGTGATAGCTATATGAGATGAATATCTGGATTAAAGGGGATTAAAATATTTAAACTGGAGATCACGACATCGATAATATCATAACACAAATTGGTGTATCAAACATGCATATTCATTTGAATTTGGGCACACGTGTAATGCTATATAGTTTATCAATATTGGTGATCCATAGATCCTTCAATTACAAACAATGCATGGTTTATATGCAATTAATGTCTAAACGGGATTACACTATATGTTGCGTGTGTGAAACACATTATACATGTTTGAGAAGTAAAAAAACCCACATGAAACACACATTAATTGGAGACTGTTAGCGAGGAATGCATACATTGGATTTCAACATAAAGTGGTTTCAAATATTTGAAAATCGAAATTGATGGATACAACCTTATGAATCTGAGATCATGCCATTTGTAAACCATATTTGTGTATAAATGGTGTTGTGCTTTTGAAAGTATATATATATAAAAAATGATGTATATAGAATGTAATTCCAATTGAAAATGGATCCCGCCCGAAAAAATAGAATACAAACGAGATTCGAATTGAGTTGGCACGGTAAACGTGCACTCTGCAAAAGTTGAACGAAGCGGGGAAAGTCGCAGTAACTGCCCGAAACCAAAATCTGCGAGATGGAAATCACTATTGCCTATCCCTGCCACGCAAAGCCTATATGTTGGATTTCTATAGGTTTCGAGAGGGGTAGGTTTGTAATTTTACCCAAACGTGACGTAACCGCCTCTCACCCGGATTCATACATGGTGGGCGCCAAAACACAGTGTGTCCTCGGCCGAAATCGACTCCCTCCCCGATTCATATTCATACACGATGGGCGCCAAAAACAAACTCTCGTCGGCAAATATTCGGTGTATGCGAGATTACCGTCCTATCCCCAACCGACTAGTGTTGTTGTGATGTAGTAGAAATTTGAAACGGGGGCTAAGTTTGTAAATTTCCTCGCATTTGAGACAAGCGCGCCATGCATACATGGTTCCCCCCTTCCTCTCTACCTCCCTTTTCCCCATTCGTACTCCGTGGGCGCCAAAACACCCTCTCCACCCCACCCTCCTCCACCATGCCGGAGCTGATACCCCGATGCTGCCGTCCATTATGAGAGATCGACCTCTCTCATCCACGGCTTTGGACCGGGATCCTTGCATCCCGTCCTCTCGCTTCATCCCCGCCGTCGTCCACCTTGCCGGCGCCGCTCCTACGATCGTCTCGTCCACCGCGCCCCGCCGCCACCGTCTACCCTCCTAGATCTACGTCCACGCCGCCGACAGCCATTGCTACCGCAGCACCGTCAAATTCTCAGCAGATGCGTACATGGCGCCGCACCAGAGGCGGTACTCTTTCATATCTGCTCAACTTATTTATCGCAGCAAGAAAATAGATCGCCACTGCTTTACTCTGATTTCTTGTCTTGGTTGCGAAGTTGCCTTTGTCCGGTTTGCACCTTCAGATCCGCCATGGCACGCTCAACACCATACTCGCAATGCTCATGGTTTTCCCCTTTTATATTCCACACTAGTTAAATCACGGTAGACTAAATTTCAAAATTGGGTCAGTCGAT
>NC_057806.1:197205986-197206410 GCF_018294505.1 Triticum aestivum
GCCACCGTCTACCCTCCTAGATCTGCTTCCACGCCGCCGACAGCCATCGCTACCGCAGCACCGTCAAATTCTCAGCAGATGCGTACACGGCGCCGCACCAGAGGCGGTACTCTTTCGTATCTGCTCAACTTATTTATCGCAGCAAGAAAATAGATCGCCACTGCTTTACTCTGATTTCTTGTCTTGGTTGCGAAGTTGCCTTTGTCCGGTTTGCACCTTCAGATCCGCCATGGCACGCTCAACACTATACTCCCAATGCTTATGGTTTTCCCCTTTTATATTCCACACTAGTTAAATCACGGTAGACTAAATTTCAAAATTGGGTCAGTCGATTTTTCAGAGCTCGCCGGAGTTCGCCGGTGCAATCGAAGGGGCTCGGGTGGTTGTGGGGCCTCGCCGAACGAAGAAAACTCGACGCGGGTGG
>NC_057806.1:197206602-197235598 GCF_018294505.1 Triticum aestivum
GGTGCAATCGAAGGGGCTCGGGTGGGGATGGTGGTTTTGGGGGGCGGTGGTGGGCCTCGTCGAATGAAGAAAACTCGACGCGGGCGGGGGCGGGGGTGGGGGTGGCGGAGGAACATAGGCCGTGGGGCCGGTGGTTCGGCCGGCGGCCCGTGCGGTGTTCTGTATGGGAAGCATAGTATGTTCCTTGTCAGGAAGGGGACCAGGGACATCTGCAGTCTAACAGCTAATAGAGCTGGCCTGTACGTGATCGATAGGCTTTCAATTACTAATAGAGCGGCAATACAACACCGTAATTTCCAGCCAGTTCCACTTTCCCGATTTATATATCCTGGTTATGGTGTACCCCTGTTATGTACACTATGATTTGCCTAGTTGCTGTGTGCTCTTGTTATCATGGTTTGGTAATAAACTCTCTATACAGTATATTATGAACCTATCATCTGCCAGCTATCCTTACTTCTGGAGCCTATTTTTTTGTGTACTTGTGCCAGATTATATAAATGCATGCACCATATTACAGCACACATGAGCTCTCTCATCAGAATCCAGTGATAGCACACAAGTGTTTACAGGGGCGCCCCTATATTAGAATATCATCTACATTACAAAGATAATCTCACAACTATTTATGTTTTCATGGTTCTCAGATATCATACGCAATTACAGTGAATATCAGAATCTGTGCATCAGAAGAATATTGTGGAACACTGCAATGACTTACAAAATTGGCACCAAGGCATTGAGTGCCATTCTGGAAGCAATGAAACTTGTACGCTCCCCACCTGTTGATTCTGTTCAGAATATCATCCTAGTGACTATTCTAACCTCGAGGAGTCAAAGGCAGATGGCCTGTCATGTTCACCCATCAAGGTGCCTGTTCTAATTTGGCAAGGTTTTATTGATTGCGCGTATCTTGAATATGTTGTCTTGCATTTCTTCTACTTTGTTGCACCGCCATCTGCTTAGTTTACTCATCATATATGTCGAGATGCCATGCCCATCCATTATCAATACATATTCCATCTGTCATCGTACCATGTTTTTCCACTCAAATGCTTACGTTAGTGTAGAATATATCCAATGCCAATGTTTTTGTCAATTGTTCGCTCCAAATTATCTAATCTGTATGAATGGTTACATTAGTGTAGAATATATCCAATGCCAATGTTTTTTTAGCTCTGCATTGTGCTTGTAAGTACATGTTGTCCTTTATTAGTGTACTTATAATGACAGGTAGGTGTTCATTTACCACCACTCTGCAGCTTATTTTCCTTCGCCCTCCATTTTCTACACATCAGATCTATATTTACTCTTACCATAAGGTTGGTACTGAAGAAGTTCAGCTGTGCATTGCTCTTGGCTGTACCTTTTGCCTGTATCGCTGCATTTACATTTATAGCTACTTGGTTGTGTAGCATCACTCTTCATCTTATCTTAAATATTCTCCATTTTTTCGTATATTATCACATCTATGTTTACTCTTAACAAAATGTAGAATAAAGGCAATGCTTTTGAAGAAGATTCTGTGGAAAACTTCTTGAATTGCCCCCCCATCAGCATGGACAAGGCCTTTATAGAGCCTGTCTTCACCAATAATGTAAGTTTGTCCATCTCAAGCCTTCAAACTTTGTTGTATATATTTGGTTAGGCATGACTGTGTTAATGCAAATTTAAACTGTGTCACTTTATTCGTCAGTAAGAAATGTGATGAATTGTCAGCACTGATACTTTTATGTGCAAAACCTGTCATCTGTTTGCTTGTTTATCTTTCGGAGTGAGGAAGATATAAGTGTTGAACAAGCGCAGTCTCATCATCTTGCTCAGCTGCTTGCGCTGCAGCTCCCCAGCAGGGCTAACCTTTCTTGAACTCTATTTAAGTGCTGTCGGTTTTGTATATTATTTTGTCAGCGTGTTTATTTGCACTGGTGGTGATCTTTGATGCCCAGTGTATGTAATCTGCTGTCTGCTTGTGCTTTATTATCATAGTGGCGAACTTTGATGCCGAGTGGATGTAATATGCCGTAATTTCTTTATTGTATAGTATAGGTTTTTTCTTATTCATGATGCTGCAGTTATTTTACTGTATATATATCATGTCTTCGCAGTAAACTGGCCAAACCGTAAAATTACGGTACATAATCGGGCCATCATGCAATCGTGATGTAGGTTGGGCCTGAAATGTGCCGATCAGCTCACGGGCCGGCAGCAGCCCGAAATGAACCCCAGCCCATGATTGTGCGAATCAAATCACGGGCTTTTAACAGGCCGAAAAATTGTCTCGGTCCTTGTTTGGCCTAATCAGATATCGGTTGCGAGCAGGCCGGATGCAAACCGGGCCGTAGTTAGGCCCAACTATATGACGAGCTTTTAACAGGCTAAAATTAATATAGAGCAGAAATGTTAAATGGGCCCTTAACAGGCCAAAACTAATATCAGACCGAATTACTAAGTGGGCCTTTAGCAAGTGGGCCCAAAAGCATAATGTCCAGTTGATGGGCCGAATCTGATACGGGCCATAATTGAGCCCAAAGCCTCTTAAAGGGCCGGACCTGATCTGGGCCGTAATTTGGCCCAGAACGTGGTAGGCCTTTAACGGACCGGATCTCATATGGGCCACTATTAGGCCCGGAGCGTGACAGGCCATTAATGGACCAGATTAAATATGGGCCGGTATTTGGCCCAAAACATGGCAGGCAGTTAATGGGCCGGCCTACTAGGGTCCACAAAATCTTGTGGGCCTACAGCTGGGCCGGCCCATTAATGTCGGCGAAATCTCGCGGGCCTTTAGCTGTGCTGGCCCATTATGACCCGCAAGAATCTTGTGGACTTTACCTGGGCTGGCCCATTATGGCACAAAAAAATCTTGTGGGCCTTTACCTGGGCCAGCCCATTATGGCCCGCAAAATCTTGTGGGCCTTTAGCTGGGCCAGCCCATTATGGTCCGCAAAATCTCATGGGCCTTTAGCTGGGCTGGCCCATTATGGTCCGCAAAATCTTGTGGGCCTTCAGTTGGGCCGGCCCATTTAAACTTGATGGGCTGGTCCACGTGTCAACATATCATAGGCGCGTCTCGTCCATTGGATGAGTTGACACGTGTCTCCTCCAGCCAATGATGATTTTACACGTGGAAAATCCCCATTGGTCGGGGCTGTTAACGGGTTATCAGATCCAAAACCCGACCCGATAGCTTAACGGCGTTCCGTTATGGTGGATGCCACGTGTCGGTCACCCTTGACGAAAGCACTTCTGTGACGCGCGATTTATTGTCATGGAAGTGGACACTTCCATGATGATAATTTTGGTAATGTCATGGAACACTTCTACGACAGCACAGGTATGACTATCTTGATTCTGTCATAAATTTGTCATGGATGTACATGCATGACAAAAGAACGACCTACTGTGACAAACACGTATCATCACGAAAGTGTATTTTTTTGTAGTGTTGCCTATCCATCACAAGACTCGAGTAGAGGTGAGTAGGAAATGAGATAAACAATACCAAGTTACCTTTTCCCAAAGTTGAGGATGTATCCCGTTTCACTCAATGTGAGATGAAAGAATAGTGGAATTGGTACCGGACTTGTTCACTCACACCTACAAACTAAAGCCTATGGAGTAGCCCGGTGAGGATAGTGGCTCAAAAATTTAATGTAAAATGTTAGCAAGAGTCAATAAAGTTGAAAGAGATTCACAAATTCACAAGTGAAACAAGTAGACCAATAGCAATATGTGGTACACGGAAACACACACACACGGATAGATAAATGGGGTCGTGCAACCAAGGAATGAGCACAAAATGTGGAATCCATGGAAAACGCTCATGTTGCACAACTCAAGAGAGACGCTAGCACGATTGCTCTATAGCGGATACGACACTTGTGCACAACCTATGATACGCAAAATGTATCGACTTTCTATCCCAAGTATGCTATGTATGATGTTCCAGTGGTATGATCCAAGATGATTGGATATGACAATCTTATATGCAATGTGGTATGATGCTATGGCACTTGCTTACAAGCTTCTTTGCTCTTTCTCTTTTGCTTAAAAGCTTTATTCTCTTCTTTTGTATGGCCACTTTTGCACGATGCACAAACCAAGATAGCAATTGGGTATATACGGGAACAATCTTGAGGCACAAGAGATGATATGCAATGTATGGTGTAGATCACTAATGTGCACAAGTAACGTTGCCGGCAATACTCAAATGGCTAGTCTCGATAGGCAAGTAGTGCAAAACGGGCTAGGGGTTATCAATGCAATGGCAAGGGAATATACAATGGAGGGATACCACGATACCAAGATGATATGGAGGTTACCGTCCTTGCCGATGATGAGTGGCGGTGATCTTGATGGAGATACCAAGATGATGGAGACTCGTCCCTAAGTGGCCGAAACACCTTAGGAAACAAAAAAACCGCGAACTCAAAATCTCAAATGGTGGTAGCGGAAGCTCAATGGGATTGCAGAAATGGAGGGTATGGTGGTGGACTATACACGGGTGTCGGAGTTGAAAGCACGGTCCCTAAGTAGCCGAAACACCTTAGGAGACACAACTCACAACACAAACAACACTACTAGGGAAAAGCTTATACACAGGATCTTACCAGCAGCGAGTTTTAAAATAAGGCGCTGCTGCAATGTAGCAATAGCGCGCTCCGTCAATACGCGCTGATGAAATAGACATATCAGCAGCGCGCCTCCTCTAAGCCGCGCTACTGCTATAATTCCCATGACCCCGCCACGAAGCTAGTTCTAGCAGCAGCGCGTTTACTGGGACCGCGCTACTGATAGGTAGTTCAGCAGTAGCGCCTTTGCCTTTAGAGCGCTACTACTAAAACTAGCTATCTCCACCCCCACGTACGCTCCTCTCCACGATCCACACTCACACACTCAGACTCACTCCCTCTCAACCCCCCCGCGCGCCGGTCCTCCCCCGCCGGCCACCGTCGCCCCGGCCAGCCGCCGTCGCCTCGGCCAGCCGCCGTCGCCTACCCCTCTTCCCTCTGTGCCGCCGTCAACTCCTCCTCCTCGCTGGACTCGATACTGCCCTCCTCCTTCGTCCTCCCTCGACTCGCCGCCGGCCGGCCCCTCCTCGCTCCGCTTTCCTCCTCCGTCCTCCTCTCTTATCCCTCCTCGAGTCGCCCCTCCTTCTCCCTCCCCCTACTACATTTTGATTTAGTAGGCTAGTTCATATGCAACATTTTGATTTAGTTGATTTAGTAGGCTAGTTGATTTAGTTGATTTAGAACATTTTGATTTAGTAGATTTAGTAGGCTAGTTGATTTAGTTGATTTAGAACATTTTGATTTAGTTGATTTAGTAGGCTAGTTGATTTAGTTGATTTAGTAGGCTAGTTGATTTAGTATGCACCATTTTATTGTTATTTTTTCTGTACATGATATGTAGATGTTTTTGTTTTTTTGTAATAAGTTATTTTTTGGCAAAATGTAGGTGCCAATTTAGTTAAAATCACATGCTACTGTTTTTCTTTCCTATGAAGTGGATCGTTAATTCTTTGCTCATATTGCTTTAGGAAAATGGCGCCGCCACCACCACCACCATGTCGACTGTGCAAGTCAGGGTGCGCCAGCAGCCTTGCAACTTGCAAGCTGTTTGGCATCTACTTCCAGCCGAGTTTTTGTCATGCGGCGGTAAGAAATTAGATGAAATGTAACAACTATTTTATTTTTAGTGTTGACATAACTGCATTGTGTCATTTTACTTTTTTTACACAGATCATACCATGCAATGTGAGGTTGAAATTCAACAAGCTGATAGGAGACAGTGTGACATTTGAGGCTCCTGGGGGGCCGTACACTATGGAGGTTGAGAAAGGAAGCAATATGTCGCAGATTGGAGGAGATGGATGGGCCCGTTTTGTCGCCCACATGCGTCTTACTGGTGGTGAGTTGATCAGGTTCTCCTTTAGAGAAGAAAGACCCAAGCTGGCTGTCATTTATCTCAACCTAGTGGAAGATGATGAAGATGACAAAGATGATGAAGATGATGAGAACCCACTTCATGAAGCCATCGTAGCTCAAAGAATGAGGCTGAGCGAGGAGGAGGTGCACAACCTATGGGACATAATTCCGCCACGGGATGACTTTGTCGAGGTGCCATTCGTGACCCGCCTGACAAGTACCATGGTCGATCGGCATGAAATGGTATGTTATACTGACTGTTGTAAGTTGATGATATATATATATATATATATATATGCTTTATTGTTATACTTACAAATGCAAATTATCCGATGATATGCTTAGTGAATCCGATGATATGCTTAGTGTAGAGTCCAATGATATGCTTTGTGGAATCTAGTCGATGATGTGCTATGTGGAATCTAGTAGATAATCCATATATAGTTATTAGTAGAATTCATGATTAAATAGTACAAATGCGTAGTACTGTGTCTTTTGATAGTGTAGAAATATAGACTTAATAGAAATATATTTGTAAGAGTATGTTCGAAGCTATTTATTAATTGATATGTTTTTCTTATTCAGAAATTGCCAAAGAACCTATCTGCGAGTTGTGGTATCGAGCCTGATGAAGAAGGCTCAGCTGGACTATGCCTTACCGCAAGGGGCTCCGTCACCACCTGTACTTACCACATGGACACAGACGACGGTCGCACACACTTAAACTCGGTTGGGTGGAAGAGATTCCTCGTTGGCAAGAATCTTCGTGCTGGACAGGCCATCCTAATTACTATCAGGAACACCCACCGCCCAAGCTTGAGGATGATGATCGTCATCGATATCATCTAGAACTACATATGTGTGTGTGTGGCTATATCATCTAGAACTACATATGATGATTGTCGTTGATATCATGTAGAACTACATATGATGATCGTCGTCAATATCATCTAAAACTACATATGATGATCGTCGTCGATATCACCTAGTACTGCTTGAGGATGCATGTTGAGTATATATGAAATTGTTATCTAGTACTCCCTTCATTTCAAATTACTCGTCGTGGTTTTAGTTCAAATTTGAACTAAAACCACGATGAGTAATTTGGAACCGAGGGAATACTACCTAGTACCTATAATGCTTTATGGCTTTATGAAATTGATATCTAGTAGTACATAGTATCTCAAAATTGTAGTTTATTGAAGCTGAAACGGGGTTGAAATGATCAAAGATATAGCAGTAGCACGGGGCTAGGAAATCGCTACAGCTAACTAATAGTAGCGCGTTCTGTAAAAGCGCTACTGCTATAGTCAATAGTAGTAGCGCGGGTACATACAACGCTACTACTAAGAGTTACCTGTAGCACCTTATTGGTAGCGCGGCCACCTGCGCTGCTGATAGCCTAAAAACCCGCGCTACTACTAGGGTTTTCCCTAGTAGTGCAAAATTGGGTTAAGTTGGGGTGGCGGAAGTGTATGGTGGGCAAGCCGATGCGGAAGTTATGGTGGTGGTGGTGGTTGATGAAGAAGCAACTGTCCCTAAGTAGCCTATACACCTTAGGAGACTCAAATCATTCCTCAAGCAACCACTAATGCGATGGGGATCAATATTGGTTAGGTTGCGGAAGTCGGTGGTGGAGTAGCGGATGATGTGGTGGAAGCCCTAGGCAAAGATGCCAAAATTGTCAAAATTTGATGGAGTCAAAAGATGTTGGTGGTATTTTTGTGGAAGGGGGATGTCAAGAGCTTTTCAACAAGCTAAAGAATACGAAAATCGAACACCGGATGAATTAGTTATGGCCAAAACAAAAATCAGCCGAAATGGGAATGTACAGGTATCGGACGTCCGAAGGTGGTCGGATGTCCGGGGGCCGGATGTCCGGGAGGGCACGGAAATCCATAAATTTGGCTCAGGTTAGGGGTTTCGGTCATCCGGAAAAGGTCGGACGTCCGGTCGGTCCAGGGGCTCCGGACGTCTGGAAAGCGTCGGTCGTCCGGTGGGTCGGGGTCAACGCGAGATGCGAGATCCGGGGCACGATTTTGGGCGGAATTTAGGGATTTTGGGGTCAAAGTTGATGAGATTTCGTGGGTGAAAAATGGGGAAATTTGGGGAGATGCTAGATCCACTTGAAACCAAGCAAATCCATGGATCAAATCCAACAAAACTTTGTCAAACCAACAAATCACAAAAAATTGGGGCTATTTTTGATGGGAATTTTAGAATTTAGGGAAGAACACAACAAAATTAGGCTAGAAAACGAAGAGGGGAGGCTCCGAAATCGTGATCAACTTGGCTCATGATACCAAGATGATGTAGGATGGAACCCTATACGGCCGATCTTTCACGAAAGGAGCGGATCCCGCGAAGAACACGAAGACTACGGGGAATAACGGTGAGAAAAAACAAATGGAAACACTCAAGAACAAGTCCAATCACACATCCACTAGACAATCAAACACACAATATCCACAAGGTACATTAACAACAAAGGGAAAGATACAAGGTAAGGTTCATCTCCATGAGGAGGTCTTGATGGTAGAGTTCATCCCAAATCCAAAGGAGATGGGGGCTTGAATCCTAGAAGGATCTTCCCACACGGGGGTCTTGAATCCAAGGTGGATCTTCTCCGAAGAGGGGCCGTGGTCTCTGTCATGGAGTAGATCCGTAATGGATGAGCAAAGCTCTATCTCTAATGAGCTACTACTTTGCTAACCCTAGAAAGGAGGAGGGAGAGGTCTATTTATAGTCTTAGTGCAAATGGGGGGGGGGTGAAGTGAAGGGGTACATCGGCCTCAGCCCGCAACTAGAGATAGCCAGGTGTCAGACGTCCGGTGGGCATCGAACGTCGGGAGACTTACGGGCGGCCGGACGTCCGGTAGACGTCGGTCGTCCGCTCGATCTGGCTCGGATGCTGGAGTGCCAGATTTCCGGAGGTGACCGGTCGTCCGGTCGTCGGTCGTCTGCAGGCGTTGGAGTCCGTTCATTTGGCTCGGGTGCGGGATCGCCGGTCGTCCGGTCCGAGCCGGTCGTCCGATGGATCTTCAGGCGCCGGACGTCTGGACCCGACCGGTCGTCTGGTGGCTGGAGCTTCTTCGACAACTCTTCTTCTTGCGTCCTCGTTTCCAGGCTTCCCTCGCGAATGGTGTAGTTGTTCCTTGGCGCTTGCACTCCTCCTCGTTGTCCTTAGTGTTCCGACAATACCTATGCATGCACACGAGTGGAGTGTCAAGTAGTATACCATCCTCGAAGGGGTCAAGTGAGCACATGTAAAGGAGATGATTCACCTTTATGTATGTGAAGTAGATGTCACACGTGTCACTTGCCAAACGGACTCTTGGCATGGGGATGTCCATAGGATGCTCCGCATCACCTTAGGTCATCCACTTGAGGGAAACTTGCTACTGTCCTACAAAACTCTGCGCTTGGAGGCCCAACACGTGTCTACAAGAATAAAGTTGTGTAGTAGACATCAGTGTACCTTACTAATGCTTGTAGTAGCCCCTCGGTATTTGGTACTGGTTTTGTTGCTCATATTTGCAACTCAAAACAGGGGCTACAGATTAAACGAAGATTGACTAAGGACGAGGTGACGATGCGCGTCGGAAATGGTTCCAAGGTCGATGTGATCGCCGTCGGCACGCTACCTCTACATCTACCTTCGGGATTAGTTCTAGACCTGAATAATTGTTATTTGGTGCCAGCTACGAGCATGAACATTATATCTGGATGTTGTTTGATGTGATACGGTTATGCATTTAAATCAGAGAATAATGGTTGTTCTATTTATGTGAGTAATATCTTTTATGGTCATGCACCCTTGATGAGTGGTCTATTTTTGTTGAAACTTGATCGTAGTGATACACATATTCATAATATTGAAGCCAAA
This sequence comes from Triticum aestivum, assembly GCF_018294505.1. Lineage (NCBI taxonomy): Eukaryota > Viridiplantae > Streptophyta > Magnoliopsida > Poales > Poaceae > Triticum > Triticum aestivum. Next base: position 197,216,416 of record NC_057806.1, read on the forward strand.
AGATGCAAAGTTAATAATGATAGTGCAACTTATTTGTGGGACAACCATTTAGGTCATATTGGTGTAAAGCGCATGAAGAAACTCCATGCTGATGGGCTTTTAGAATCACTTGATACTTGTGAACCATGCCTCACGGGCAAGATGACTAAGATTCCGTTCTCCGGAACAATTGAGCGAGCTGCTGACTTATTGGAAATAATACATACTGATGTATGCGGTCCGATGAGTGTTGAGGCTCGCGGTGGGTATCGTTATTTTCTGACCTTCACAAATGATTTGAGCAGATATGGGTATATCTACTTAATGAAACATAAGTCTGAAACATTTGAAAAGTTCAATGAATTTCAGAGTGAAGTGGAAAATAATCGTAACAAGAAAATAAAGTTTGTACAATCTGATCTTGGAGGTGAATATTTGAGTTATGAGTTTGGTCTTCATTTGAAACAATGTGGAATAGTTTCGCAACTCACGCCACCTGGAACACCACAGCGTAATGGTGTGTCCGAACATCGTAACCATACTTTATTAGATATGGTGCGATCTATGATGTCTCTTATCGATTTACCACTATCCTTTTGGGGTTATGCTTTAGAGACGGCTGCATTCACGTTATATAGGGCACTATCTAAATCTGTTGAGACGACACCATATGAACTGTGGTTTGGCAAGAAACCTAAGCTATCATTTCTTAAAGTTTGGGGCTATGATGCTTATGTGAAAAAGTTTCAACCTGATAAGCTCGAACCCAAATCGAAGAAATGTGTCTTCATAGTATACCCAAAGGATATTATTGGGTACACCTTCTATCACATATCCGAAGGCAAGATATTCATTGCTAAGAATGGATCCTTTCTAGAGAAGGAGTTTCTCTCGAAAGAAGTGAGTGGGAGGAAAGTAGAACTTGATGAGGTAATTGTACCTTCTCCCAAATTGGAAAGTAGTTCATCACATAAATCAGTTCCAGTGATTCCTACACCAATTAGTGAGGAATCTAATGATGATGATAATGAAACTTCAGATCAAGTTACTACCGAACCTCGTAGCTCAACCAGAGTACGGTCCGCACCAGAGTGGTATGGTAATCCTGTTCTGCAAGTCATGTTACTAGACCATGACGAACCTACGAACTATGAGGAAGCGATGATGATCCCAGATTCCGTGAAATGGCTTGAGGCCATGAAATCTGAGATGGGATCCATGCATGAGAACAAAATGTGGACTTTGGTTGACTTTCCCAATGATCGGCAAGCCATAGAGGATAAATGGATCCTCAAGAAGAAGACTAATGCTGACGGTAATGTCACTGTTTATAAAGCTTGACTCGTTGCAAAAGGTTTTCAACAAGTTCAAGGATTTGACTGCGATGAGACCTTGTCACCCGTAGCGATGCTTAAGTATGTTCGAATCATGTTAGCAATTGCCGCATTTGATGATTATGAAATTTGACAAATGGATGTCAAAACCGCATTCCTTAATGGATTTCTTAAAGAAGAGTTGTATATGATGCAACCAGAAGGTTTTTTCCATCCTAAAGGTGCTAACAAAGTCTGCAAGCTCCAGCGGTCCATTTATGGACCGGTGCAAGCCTCTCGGAGTTGGAATATACACTTTGATAGTGTGATCAAAGCATATGGTTTTATACAGACTTTTGGAGAAGCCTATATTTACAAGAAAGTGAGTGGGAGCTCTGTAGCATTTCTGATATTATATGTGGATGACATACTGTTGATTGGAAATAATACAAATTTTTTGGATAGCATAAAAGGATAATTGTATAAGAATTTTTTAATGAAAGGCCTCGGTGACGCTTAATTGGACTTTCACAAAGCACATACCTTGATAAAGTTTTGAAGAAGTTCAAAATGGATCAGTCAAAGAAAGGGTTCTTGCCTGTGTTACAAGGTGTGAAGTTGATTCAGACTCAATACCCGACCACTGTAGAAGATAGAGAGAAAATGAAAGTCATTCCCTATGCCTCAGCCATAGGTTCTATCATGTATGCAATGCTGTGTACTAGACCTGATGTGTGCCTTGCTATAAGTTTAGTGGGGAGGTACCAAAGTGTAGCGACCCGATCCAAAATGGATCGAAGTCTCTGTGCTTAAGTGTCATCCCTGGATCGGTATGCTGACACACATAGTACTCGAGGAATTATAACAGAGTTCAATCACACTTTATTACATCGAGGTTCTCAAAATAGTATTTATTACAATAATATGGCCAAAGGCCATCTCAATAAAAATAATTGCGGAAGCATTGAACGTAAATGAGTCCATCCAACTCCATGGCAAACTGAGTGCAGAACAACGACCTATCGCACCTTTAATCCTCGTCGGAAAAGTCTGCAACATGAGACGTTGCAGCCGTGTAGGCCAGCACATGGAATATGTTGGCAATTTCACACCATAGAATAATAATAAATGAAAAGACTATCTCTATATGCAAATTTAGCTGGTGGAGGCTCTAAGTTTAATTTTTGCATAAAGCCAATTTTACCCTACAACAAAGGAATTTTTTTTTATTTACTACTAAATTAAAATGCCATTATTGAGAAGGTTCCTCCAACTCAATTCCAAAAATTCCCAAGTTATTAGTAACCCAATAATTTCATTAAAAAGAGTGATGAGATCAACCAATAATTCACTTCTAGATACTCAAGATGTCCATAACCAGGGACACGGCTAATCATGATTAGTTTGTACACTCTGCACAGGTTTGCGCACTTTTCCCCACAAGACTCGACCACCTCCATGATCGGAAGATCGAGACATAGCCTTTCTGAAGTATTTCCTCCAAACCCTGGGTAGACCGGTACACCTACTTTCCCCTACATCAGCTAGTCTACCACGGAAAGAGGTCACACAACTTACTCAACTATGCCAGAGCCCATAATGGCTTGTGGCTGCACACGAAAGTTTCTAGGCATGAAATATCGTATGATCCCTTTGAGCCTGGGTGGCGAACCTAGGGTAATCACACGGGTACTCCGGGATTCCCCTTGGGCAAGCACTGGTTTCTCGAGGTGCCCCAAACAATCCACCTAGATGTGTATTAAAGTTGCCACCTTAGGTTATCCCCAAAATTATTAACTCTCACAACTTGCATGGATCACACATACCAATCCCCGTCTACGAGCATGGCTAAGCAATATATGATATAATGAATATTACCGGGGTGATCAAAGGTCATAGGTTCCTACCACATGAACTACATAGCATAACCACATGTTTCCAACCCTACTCATGCAATCTTTGAGGGTTAAACTAATGCATAGTAAAAACTGGGTATTAAAAATTATGATCAAAGTGTGAACTTGCCTTGCTGACGTTTGTTGAACTGTAAAGATTCGTAGTAGCAAGCTTCGCACTCCGGATGATATAGCGTAAGCAAGCAATAACATACATAAGCATACTAGCAAAGATAAAAAAACAAATGAAAGACTTCAAAAAAACTCCAAAACATCCAAATAAAGAATCTGTACAGAACGTAATTTTTACAGCAACAAAAATAAATGGTTTTGGTTTTAACAGAAAGTACACGTTACGAGCTTCGATTTGCAAGAAGAATCGCCTAAAACGGAGTTACGAAGCTCGAGATACGGCCTAACGAAGTTTGAATTCAGATCTGTTTGAATTCAAATTTTAAAATTTTCAAAAATATTTTTCGTTTAGTTCTCTGGATAGATGGGATTTCTATGAACTAGTAGGAAAAAGAATCAACTAAATCGGATCTATATACTAAAAGATATACAAGAAACAAGAATTGGTATAGAATCTAAGATTGAAAAAAATACTGGAAAAGGAGAAAAATTTGGTCTGGGTGTTCACCGGACTTGTCGCCGGAGACGAGGAAGAAGGCGACTCCGGTGTGCTTCGGCGAAGTTTGCGTGCAGGACGGTGTAGAGGACGATGAGGTGAACCACTTAAACAAGTTGTGGTGGTAGATTGCTTCCTATACACACGCTGAAAGGTCGCCGGAATTCGCGAACTCCGGCGAGCAATTGGAGAGGTTAGTGAGAGGGAAAAAGTCCAGAAGGAGAGGGCTTCGGACAAGGGGCGAGAGGGGCTCCCAGGGGTGCTTTATATAGAGCTTGGGGAGGTCAGAATTCGAGCAGACAATGGAGTATAATGGTGGCTATTTCTCTGCCTCGTAATGGCCATTACAGGCGACTCCAAGGCGCACTGAGGAGAGCAAAGGGTCGAGGGAGGCGAGGGGGTTCCGTTCAGAGCGGTTTCGGAGCGAGGGAGAGGAGGGGAGGGGGTGGGGCGCTAGGGTGGGGAGAAAACGTGATGTTGCGTGTGTGCGTGCAGTAATGTACTAGAGGTTGAAGACGACCTCTTGTCGTGAAGAAGGCTGGGCCTTCCTTGGGCCTTGGCTGCCCATGTTTTTTTAAACATTTTTTACACAAGCACTTTAGGGCTACAAAATACAATAAAATAACTCCTAAAAATCCCAGAAAAAAATCACATATATATGGTCTTATATATGACCTTGTGAACATTTATCCGGCCTAAAATGCAAGTTTTCAAAAATAAACTTTTTGCTAAACTAATAAAATAAAGTGCAAATAAAACCCAACAAATATATTTTGGTTCCAAATTCATTTTCCAATATTTTCCTTCTATTATTGAAGAAGTCATTTTATCTTCTCTCTTTATATTTTTTTCTATATATAATGGAAATGATTTTTTTTGTGAAACCAAATTTGATCCAAACTCCCAACTTCAAAAAAATTCAAAATTGGTTTTTAGGGAAACTTCCAACTCTCTCGTTTGGTCCTTGAGTTGCTCAAAGTTCCTTGGATCAAAAATCAAATAAAACAAATGGGGCAAAAATGCATAAATCATGGATGCATATGAATGATCTATTATAAACATACAAATTGAAAATTGGGATGTTACAAACCTACCCCCCTTAAGATGAATCTCGCCCTCGAGATTCGGGTTGGCTAGCAAAAAGGTGTGAGTGGTCCTGTCGGAGGTCTTCTTCTCGTTCCCAGGTGGCTTCTTTCTCAGTAAGATGACTCCACTGAACCTTGCAAAACTTGATGACCTTGCTGCGGGTAACCCTGCTTGCAGTCTCGAGAATCTTGATGGGCTTCTACTCATAGGTCAGATCACTATCCAACTATATGGCCTCCAGTGGCACTGTATCTCTCAAAGGAATATCGGCCATCTCCGCATGGCACTTCTTCAACTAGGAAACGTGAAACACATCATGAACTCCTGACAAGGCTTCTGGTAGTTCCAACTTGTAGGCAACTTCACCCATGCGTTCTAAAACTCTGTACGGCCCCACAAACCATGGTGCTAACTTTCCTTTGACTCCAAATCGTTTAACTCCTCGAAGTGGCGACACATGCAGATATGCTCTATCTCCGACTTCATAGGTTACCTCCTTGTGTTTAGTATCGGCATAACTCTTCTGTCTAGATTGGGCTACCTTGAGTCTGTCGCGGATCAGCTTGACTTTTTCCTTTGAATCTCTAATTAAATCTGGTCCGAATAATTTACGGTCTCCAACTTCATCCCACATCAATGGTGTCCTACACCTCCTTCCGTACAAAGCTTCGAAAGGGGCCATTTTCAAACTAGCTTGATAGCTGTTGTTATATGAGAACTCTACGTAAGGCAAATTATCATCCCAACTAGATCCATAATCTAGCGCACAAGCTCTCAACATGTCCTCCAGAATCTGATTGACTCTCTCGGTCTGCCCATCTATCTGCGGATGAAAAGCTATACTGAACTCCTGCCTGGTACCCAAAGTTTCATGTAACTGATGCCAAAACTTTGAGGTAAATTGCGTTCCTCTATCTGATACGATGGTCCTCGGAACTCCATGCAGACATACGATTCTGGTCATGTATATCTTGGCTAATTTAGCACTTGTATATGTGGTTTTTATGGGGATGAAATGAGCTACCTTAGTCAAGCGATCAACTACTATCCAAATAGAATCATAGCCTGATCGGGTCCTGGGTAATCCTGTAATGAATTCCATGCCAAGCTTGTCCCACTTCCAATCTGGTATCGGCAAAGGCTGAAGTAATCCTGCTGGTTTTTGGTGCTCTGCCTTAACCCTCTGACATACGTCACATACTGGAACATACTTGGCAATATCCTTTTTCATACCTGTCCACCAGAAACTTTCCTTCAAGTCCAAATACATCTTGGTGTTGCCCGGGTGTATTGAATAAGGCGAATCATGAGCCCCCTGAAGAATCAATTTCCTGATCTCTGGGCCAGTTGGCACGTAAATACAGTGCTCAAACCATAAGGTTCCATGTTCATCCTCACGAAATCCTTCTGCCTTTCCTTGGTTCATCCTTCCCTTTATCTCTGCAATACCTTTGTCTAACTTCTGGGCTTCTCGGATTTTCCCAACAAAGTGGACTGAATTTCCATTGCGGCAACAAAACCTCGTGGTACTATCTCCAATCGAATATCTCTGAGATCATCAATTAACTCCTGAGGTAATCCTCCTGCTGTGAGGGTATTAATATAGCTCTTGCGGCTCAATGCATCTGCCACAACATTGGCCTTTCCTGGGTGATAGTGCAATTTCATGTCATAATCCTTTATGAGCTCCAACCATCTTCTCTGCCTGAGGTTCAACTCCTTCTACGTGAAGATGTATTTCAAACTCTTGTGATCCGTGTAAACATCACACCTATTTCCAATAAGAAAATGTCTCCAGGTCTTGAGTGCGTGCATTACGGCTGCTAACTCCAAATCATGTGTGGCATAATTCCGCTCATGAGGTCGAAGCTGACGTGAGGCATATGAAACAACTCTTCCTTCTTTCATAAGAACACCTCCAAGTCCCTGACGAGAAGCATCACAATATACTTGGAAATCCTTGCGTATATTCGGAAGAATTAGCACTGGGGCTGTGACCAAACGTTTCTTCAGCTCCTGGAAACTAGCCTCACATTCCTCGGTCCAATTAAACTTGGTGTCTTTCTTCAATAATTATGTCATGGGCTTCGCGATCTTGGAGAAATTCTCAATAAATCTCCGGTAATATCCTGCGAGTCCAAGAAAATTGCGAATCTCTCCGACTGAGGTGGGTGCTTTCCATTCAGTGACGGCTTCAACCTTTGAGGGGTCTACTGCTATTCCTTCTCCTGATATAACATGTCCGAGAAATCCAACTTCCTTCAACCAGAATTCACACTTGCTGAACTTTGCATATAACCGATGTTCCCTGAGCTTCTCAAGAACCAAGCGCAAATGTTCCTTGTGTTCTTCTTCATTCTTCGAGTAAATCAATATGTCATCAATGAATACCACAACAAACTTATCCAAGAACTCCATGAATACCTTATTCATCATACTCATGAAATAGGAAGGGGCATTTGTCAAACCAAAAGACATGACTGTGTACTCATAAAGCCCATATCTCGTGGTAAAGGTTGTCTTGGGTATATCTTGTTCTCGAATATTTAGCTGATGATATCCTGATCGAAGATCGATCTTAGAGAAAACTTTTGCTCCTTGTAGTTGGTCAAACAAATCATTGATCATTGGCAGAGGGTACTTGTTCTTGATCGTCACCTCATTCAGCGCATGATAATCTACCACCATTCTCAAGGATCCATCCTTCTTCTCAACTAGAAGCACTGGGGCTCCCCAAGGTGATGAACTCGGTCGAATATAACCTTTATCCAATAATTCCTTAATCTGCTTCTTAATTTCCTCCAGATCATTTGCGGGCATCCGGTACGGTCTCTTGGATATAGGTCCGGTGCCTGGTAACAATTCAATCAAAAACTCTATGTCCCGATCTGGTGGCATGCCGGGCAATTCCTCGGGGAATACATCGGGATAATCCTTCACAATTGGTACTTCCTCCTGAACAACTCCCGAAAGAGAATTCACTTGAGTCCTTCTTGGTGTATGCCTCGACACATACTTGATCCGTTTCCCCTCTGGGGTGGTGAGAAGAATCGACTTACGGGCACAATCAATATTCCCTTCATACTTGGATAACCAGTCCATGCCTAGAATTACGTCCAATCCTTGTGATTCTAGGATGATGAGGTCTGTAGGGAAAACATGTCTCCCTATGGTGAATGGCAACTGAAAACATCCCCGACTAGCCATATACTCTGCTCCTGGGGAACTCACTAACATAGGTGACTTAAGGGCTACGATCGGCAACTTAAACTTATCCACAAACCCCCTTGATATGAATGAATGTGATGCACCAGTGTCAAAAAGAACAAGGGCTGTAAATGAATTAATCAAGAACTTACCAACAACGGTGTCAAGCTGGTCATAAGCTTCCTCCACATTGACATGGTTCACCTGACCTCTGGTGAAAGGATTGGGCTTCTTTCCAGAGCTTCCATTTTCATTCCCGTTCTTCACCTCGGGACACTCGGTGGCGTAGTATCCGGTCTTCCCGCACTCGAAGCAGGTAATGTGGCTTAGATCCTTCTTTGCCAGTGTAGCGCGGTTGGACTGATGCTGATTGTTGTTTCCTCCGTTCCCATTGCCATTCCTATGGCCATTATGGTTGTGTCCATTCCCTCCATGATGTGAATGTCCTTCATGGTTACGGTGAGTGTGTCCATTATACTTGCCAGATCCTGGTCCATTATTTCCCGAGTATGGTGTATAGCGGGGCTTCTGCTGAACTCCAGAGTTGTACTTTCCCTGTCCGTACTTCCTCTTGCGATTCTCCACCTGCTGCTGCTTGCCTTCCAGAATTAGAGCCTTGTTGACCAACTCTTGATAATTGTTAAAGGTAGCCACGGTCAACTGAAGTCCCAAATCATCGTTTAGTCCATCCAGAAATTTCTCCTACTTAGTGGCATCATCAGCCACGTCTCCAGGAGCATACATGGATAACTTGCTGAATTCCTCCACATAATCACCAACAGAACGATTTCCTTGGCGTAAGTTGCGGAACTCACGCTTCTTCAGACTCATAGCTCCGGCTGAAACATGTGCGGTACAGAATGCCTGCTGGAACTGATCCCAAGTCACATTGGCTATGGGGAATGTGGTGGTGTAATTCTCCCACCACGAAGCTGCTGGTCCATCCAGTTGATGCGCGGCAAAGCGCACCTTCTCAGCGTCAGTGCATCCTGCGGTGGTCAGCTCTCTTCCGATCTTGCGAAGCCAGTCATCTGCAACGATCGGTTCCTTGCTACTAGAGAACACTGGTGGGTTCAACCTCAGGAAACGGGTAAGGTTGTCGACTGGGGGTGGTGGCAGTGGGTTGTTGTTGTTCTGGTTCTGATTCTGGATGAGTAGCTGCATGAGGGCATTCTGGTTCTGGATCAACTGGGTAAGTTCCGGTGGGAATTCCGGGTCACGTCTTGGAGGCATCTGTTAGGTTTAGAGTGGATGAGAAATTAGAATAGAATAAGGGCCTAATGAGAGAAATCACTACCCATATGCTTATGATAGCAAAAAAATTTCAAATCAAGCAATTCACACAGATCACACCACACAAGCAAAAACCTATAGGTAAGGTCATATCCACAAGAGATATGATCTCTTCATACTACCGCAATCATTCGTTGGACTCAACTTGGTAGTGGTGGTCTGAACTAAATCTTCTCAAATCAAAGTCAACTCTAGCTTCTTCTTCTTCTTCTTCGTCAATGATGTCTTCATAGGTCATGGTCTCATCGGGCTGAGCAACTTGGTGATGGGGTTCAACAACTATTTTATTGAAGTAGAGAAGAGATAGAAATGAATAGAGAAGAGTATAGACCAACGGATATTTAAGGAAGTCATAAAATAGAGTTTTCTTCCTATGGCTTTCCATTTCCTAGTGGTCGCATCCTACAGTCAGCGTGTGCTCTGATACCATCTTGTAGCGACCCGACCCAAAATGGATCGAAGTCTCTGTGCTTAAGTGTCAACCCTGGATCGGTATGCTGACACACACAATACTCGAGGAATTATAACAGAGTTCAATCACACTTTATTACATCGAGGTTCTCAAAAGAGTATTTATTACAATAATATGGCCAAAGGCCATCTCAATAAAAATAATTGCGGAAGCATTGAAGGTAAATGAGTCCATCCAACTCCACGGCAAACTGAGTGCAGAACAACGACCTATCGCACCTTTAATCCTCGTCGGAAAAGTCTGCAACATGAGACGTTGCAGCCATGTAGGTCAGCACATGGAATATGCTGGCAATTTCACACCATAGAATAATAATAAATGAAAATACTATCTCTATATGCAAATTTAGCTCGTGGAGGCTCTAAGTTTATTTTTTTCATAAAGCCAATTTTACCCTACAACAAAGGAATAATTTTTTATTATTTACTACTAAATTAAAATGCCATTATTGAGAAGATTCCTCCAACTCAATCCCAAAAATTCCCAAGTTATTAGTAACCCAATAATTCACTTCTAGATACTCAAGATGTCCGTAACCGGGGACACGGCTAATCATGATTAGTTTGTACACTCTGCAGAGGTTTGCACACTTTTCCCCACAAGACTCGTCCACCTCCATGATCGGAAGATCGAGACATAGCCTTTTTGATGTATTTCCTCCAAACCCTGGGTAGACCGGTACACCTACTTTCCCCTACATTAGCTAGTCTACCACAGAAAGAGGTCACACAACTTACTCAACTATGCCAGAGCCCATAATGGCTTGTGGCTGCACATGAAAGTTTCTAGGCATGGAATATCTTATGGTCCGTTTGAGCCTAGGTGGCGGACCTAGGGTAATCACACGGGTACTCCGGGATTCCCCTTGGGCAAGCATTGGTTTCTCCAGGTTCCCCAAACAATCCACCCAGATGTGTATTAAAGTTGCCACCTTATGTTATCCCAAAAATTATTAACTCTCGCAACTTGCATGGATCACCCATACCAATCCCCGTCTACGAGCATGGCTAAGCAATATATGATATAACGAATATTCCCGGGGTGATCAAAGGTCATAGGTTCCTACCACATGAACTACATAGCATAACCACATGTTTCCAACCCTACTCATGCAATCTTTGAGGGTTAAACTAATGCATAGTAAAAACTAGGTATTAAAAATTATGATCAAAGTGTTTGCCTTGCTGACGTTCGTTGAACTGTAAAGATTCCTAGTAGCAAGCTTCGCACTCCGGATGATCTAGCGTAAGCAAGCAATAACATACATAAACATACAAGCAAAGATCCAAAAAAAACAAATGAAAGACTTCGAAAAACTCCAAAACATCCAAATAAAGTTTTTGTACAGAACATATTTTTTACAGCAACAAAAATAAATGGTTTTGGTTTTAACAGAAAGTACACGTTACGAGCTTCGATTTGCAAAAAGAATCACCTAAAACGGAGTTACGAAACTCGAGATATGGCCTAGCGAAGTTTGAATTCCGATCTGTTTGAATTCAAATTTTAAAATTTTCAAAAATAATTTTCGTTTGGTTCTCTGGATAGATGGGATTTCTATGAACTAGTAGGAAAAAGAATCAACTAAATCGGATCTATAGACTAAAATATATACAAGAAACAAGAATTGGTATAGAATCTGAGATTGAAAAAAATACTAGAAAAAGAGAAAATTTTGGCGTGGGTGTTCACCGGACTTGTCGCCGGAGACGAGGAAGAAGGCGACTCCAGTGTGCTTCGGCAAAGTATGCGTGCGGGACGGTGTAGAGGACGATGAGGTGAAACACTTAAACAAGTTGTGGTGGTAGATTGCTTCCTACACACACGGTGAAAGGTCGCCGGAATTCGCGAACTCCGGTGCCGGGGTTCTGATCCACGAGCACCTATGGGACCGGTGTACCGAGTCCCTTTCGGTTCGGCGGGGGCGGAGGTCGCACGAAGAGCGGATCGAGGCGAAGCACACGAGCAGTTTACCCAGGTTCGGGCCGCACGGATGCGTAAAACCCTACTCCTGCTTTGTGGTTTGTATTGAGTTCTTGCTCGGGAGCGCGTAGAGCTACAGTACACTCCAGTAGCTAACGAGACCGAGCGTGAGTGTCCTCTTCCTCCTAGCTAGCCAACCCCCTCTACGTTGCGCATGGGCCTCCTTTTATATGCTCAAGGGGTCACCGATAGGTGGCAACGTAGACAAGGGTAAAAATGGAAAGGTGCTGCGGTAGGTACATCTACCTGCTACAGTGTATCATACCTAACCCTTACAGCAGGGGACAAGGGCATTAAATGCCCGTATGCGTCATCTAAATAGTGTAAAAGGGACCGTCAGGGACGCCACCGCTCGCCACGATGGCGATCTTGTCAGCGCCGCTTGCCACCGTGCACCCCTGGCTGCACAGCCTCCCGCCATGTACGCCTGGAAGGGTCCCAGAGCGACACGTTGGTGGATGTGCTCGAGCGCGGGCACAGAGTGGTAGCTTGCCGTGGCAAGCGCCTTGCCGTGGTCGTTGTCTTGTCGCATCCGGGAGCTTGTCGCTCACCGGGCCTTGCCGGGACGCATGGCGCGTCGCGGCAAGTTCCTTGAGGTGCCTTGCTTGGCCTTCCCGGCAAGCTCCTCTTGCCGGGGTCTTGAGATGCCTTTGTTGGCCTTCCAGGCAAGCTCCTCTTGTCGGGGTCTTGTCTCCTTGGCTTGGATACTTTGTTCTTGAATGGCTCCAAAGGAACCACGGAGGACCTTGGTGGTCACCCGGCAAGCCTTGCCGCGGGATGCTGCGACTGCCCGTGCACAAGTTCGGGATACTAAGGTACCCCTACTCTAGTAGACCGACAGGAGCCCCTGGGCCTGGGCCATACACGGTGCCGAGCGCTATTGGGCCAGGCCCAAAACAGGGCACGGGCACGCACGGCCTAGGTTACGCCGTATCTCTCCCCGTATCCACCGCGCCCTCCCCGAACGGCACGCGTTGAATGCGGCGTCGTGGGAGAGATCGTGGGTGGTTTCTTTATTCGGAAATATGGAATGTCCGCCCTCTCCCTCTTTATAAGCAGAGGAAACAGGGGCAGTTCGCCCATTCACCAGTTGCTGCTTCAATCTCGGAAATCTCCGCCGCTCCCTCGTCTTCCCAAAGCCGAAAGAGAGCAGCGCCCCGCCCCCATCGCCACCAGCACCACCAACGCCGTCGGCCTCCTCCACCACTTCCGCCATGGCTCCGGAAGCCGACAAGGGGAAGGTTGTGAAGTCGACCGAGGCGCAGCGGCTTGCAGCGCTGCGAAAGGAGCGGGCAGTCTTCCCCCCAAGCTTGCCTCAAGGGAGCTGAGGGAGAACTACTACCTCTTCTGGTCGACGGAGACGCGAGCGCACCCGCGCACGAAGGTACTTCCAGCCACCGCTTGGAAGACGGCCCCAAATGGATATACTTTGTTCGCCTTGTTCTTCTACTGCGGGCTCTGCCCGCCCTTCTCTGAATTCTTCTGCGATATCATGAACACCTACGGGTTCCACCTCCTTGATTTCACCCCCAACGCCGTTCTGACCATGGCAGTTTTCGCACATCTCTGCGAAAACTTTGTCGGAGTCCATCCCAATGTAGCCCTTTTCCGCCACTTCTTTATACCCCGAGTAGAGAGAGGAGAGCCTTTATCCGGCGGAATCGCCTGGATCTCGAGGGCCGGCAAGAAGGAAACTTATCTGGAGGGAGAATTCCGCGGCAAGTGGGAGGAGTGGAGGGCAGACTGGTGCTGGATTGACGAGGAGAACCCGCAGCCGTTTACCACCCGGCGCCAAACCCCAGTAGCACGCGGCAGCGACTGGAGTGACGTGGCCCCAGAAGACGACAGGCTGAAGATTGCTGTCACCTGCATCCTGCGCCTCAGGCTTGCCGAGCTCACTGTGGGCGCTGTTGGCGCAGATTTTCTTCGCCGCCGCATTGCCCTCCTGCAGGAACGGGGGAGACCCGCCTAGGAATTCAAGAATGCGGCGGATATCATGAGGCTGCGTCCGGGCCTCAACTTCAACTTCACTGTTCTGGAGCTCAACGCGATGCTCCAGGAGCTGTTCAAGTACGACCCTCAACATCCCGAAGTGTTCAGGTTGCCGGGGGGCGTCGTTCCGCTGTGCAACAACTCCTCGCTCGACTGCATCCATGCAATGATGCCGCTGTGCGAATCGCATGGAATTGTGCCAACTTGGCAAGAGCCTGCAGACGACGTCGTGCAGGAGTTCTTCGATGGCTTGGTAGAAGTGCCGATCCGCTCCGACGAAAAGGATAGCCTCACCCGCGACACCACCGATGCGGAGATGACACGCATTGCCACTAGGCTGGAAGAGGCGGCGGCAGCCGCAGCCGCGGGCGAATTTGGATTCACCGTGGAGGAGGCAGATGCAGCAGAGGCGGCAAGCCGTGCCGAGCGAGGGGAGCCCGCCGGCGAGAAAGAGCTTGCCGGGCAGAAAGGGCTTGCCGGGCATGGCGTCGAGTCGAGCGAGCCCGCCAAGGATACGAGCGGCTCGCTGGAGATCAACTCCTCTTCATCTTCATCTTTGGGCAGCTCGCCGCAAGCAGAGCCTCCATCCCCACCAAGAAGGCGTCTCCGCAAGGCCGGCGACGTAGCGGAGCGGCAGGCGGGCCAACAGTCGCCGCGCCGCGTGACGCGCTCCACCGCGGCAAACACCGTTGCCGCGGGAGCACCTCATGCTACGACGGCAACTAGAGCGGGGTCTAGCCGGACCACCGCTTCTGCTCCTACCGCTTCTCACGCCGCGACGGCAACCGGAGCGGGGTCGTCTCAGACCACCGCCACCGTTCCCGCCAAGCGGCCAAGGGAAACTACTCCTCCGTCTCCCCGCGCCAGGCGTGAGCCGGACTTCGACTTCTCCGCGTTCAGCTCCGACGAGGAAGAAGAAGAAGAGTAAGATTCTCTTGTTGTACTTGTAGTTCTTCAATCCTTGCTGTCTTGTCTTGTATCTCATTTGCTTTACTCTGAACTTGTTCCTTTTTAGGACTCTGGCCCAGAGAGCAACAAAGAGAGCCAAGGTCCCGGTGATCGTCATCGAGGATGAGCCCACTGCGACAGCAGGGGGTGCGCCCGAGACAACCTTGCCGGACCCGGCAACTTTCCTCCAGAGCAGCCCCCAGCGTAAGTATATGATTTTCTTTCCGTTGTGAGGTGCGCATGGATACTCTATCTTTGCTGATATCTGTTTGTTGGTTTGTGTAGAAGCAGAGCAGCCCCACCAGGAGCCAAGGGAGAGTCCTCCGGCAAGGGAGAGCTTTCCGGTAAGGGAGAAGTCTCCGGCAAGGGACAGCACTAGCGGCCCCCCGACGGCGGAGACTATGACTGCAGAACCCGGGACAGGTAATCCTTTCGCTGCAAGATTTCCCTTGGGTTCTTCTTCTTTTGATCTTCTTCTTGGGTTTTTATTGGATTTTGCTTGACTCTTCTCCCTTTTCCGGCTGTCAGACCCATCTGCTATGGAGCCGATGGAGACCGAGGTTGCCGTAGACGACGCTGCTGCCAAGGCTGTCGCCGCAGCAGCTGGCGAGGGGTCTGGCGATCACACTGACGGCCCTGAGGCCGCAGGAGCGCCAGGCGCTACATCGACCGCCGACCCATCTGCCGCTGCCGCAGCGCCAGGCTCCGAAGAGCCCCATCCGGGCGTCTACTTGAAGGCCGGCGATGGCGTCTTCATCAACCTCCCCTGGGTGTCGAGCTCCAGGGCGCCAGTTGAAGGGGAGAGCTTCGACGGAGAGGTGCTCGCCTCCGCTGGGCTGACGCTGGTTGACGCGCCGAGCAGCAGCAGCGGCGAGCCTGAGGAGGAGCGGCTGCTGCGGAAGTTGTTGTCCCTCTACCGCGCGCGGCAAGCCAAGCTGGAATCCCACGAGGCGCTTGTCGCGAAGGCGGGAGCAGACATCGAGAAGCGCGCGGAGGAGCTCCGGGGCCTCCACCAGGAAGCTCTCCGGTCCCTGGCGGAGGAGCGGGAGCAGCTTGCCGAAGCGTAGAAGGCCTTCCTCCTCGAGAAGGCTGAAGTCGGAGAGCAACAGCGGCTTGCCGCTGAGAAGCTGTCTGCACAGGAGGGCGAGCTGGCGCAGCGGAAGGTCAATCTTAACGCCCACGAGGAGGAGCTTGCCGCGCGCGAGGAAAAATTTGGCGGAGCCCTCAAGCAAGCGGAAGATGCTGCCGCAGCCGCCGAGGCCGCCAAGAAGGAGCTGGAGACGAAGGTGGCGCAGCTGGAGGCCGATCTCGCCGAGAAGGACAAAGAGCTCAGCGCCGCCAAGGTCTCCAACGTGGATCTTGAGTTGAAGCTGACCACTTTGACCAAGACGCTGGACGGCGCCAAGGAGCAAGAAGTGGCCTTGAAGGAGGAGATCAGGGCCGACAAGGCGCTGCTGGAGAGTGCTGCCGCCACCCAGAATGCTTTCAGGGAGACTGTGGAGCACTGGACGGAGAGTCTTGTGAGTGTTGCCGCAGACATTGACAGGGAGCTGGCGCAGCTGGGGATGGAGGATCTCGGGTATCCCTCTGACGAGAACCTCCAACCCAGTGCCAAGCTTGTCTTGTTTTTCAAAGGCGTGGCGACGGCCCTCCAGCGACTCCGGGAGAGAATCCCAAAGCAGCTGGCCGACGAGTCGCGCAAGATCTGCGCGGGAGCTCTTCAGAAAGTGTTGGTGAAGGTGGCCTTCCGCAATCCGGGCCTCAACCTCACCAACGTCCTCAAGACCCTGCCGCCGGATGTTGATCTGGAGGCGCTCAAGACCCTTGTCGCACCCATTGTGGACAAGGTGAGCGGGATCAAGAGGATCGAGGGCGCTCGCGTAGACTAGGCCGCCCGCTTCTTCTTTTCTTGTCGCTGTTTGTCATGTTATGAAAACAATCTATTAGGGCGCGATAAGCTATCTTGTAATATAACTCTATTCCGGGTAATGATTGCAATGTTATTCCCTTTACTTGATTCCTCCCTTTGTATGTTTTTTTACCCTACGCTTTTAGGGAACTTGCCGGTGCAGGCACCTGAGCCGCGAGCGCTGAGTGCGGGACGTCAGCAGCCTGCTGGCGGTGCCGCTACCGACAAGAAACCTTGTCGCAACTAGTCGCAGCTCACTTAAGTTGTTGAGCAGACTCGAAACAAGGTAAGGGCGCAACTAGCTACGAGTTGGTTCCTCCGCGCATAGGTTTTCCATACAAAGTGCGGTCGTTCAAGGGAGATAACTTAGAAATTTAAAGAATCTGATTGCTCAAACTTTGGCCACTTAGCTTTTCTGTTGTTTGTTTCCCGGTAAGGCGAAACTTTCTTGAACGACGCCTGGTCCATACCATTATCTTCTCCTTTCCTCCCCGGCAAAGTTGTGGGCGAGGGAACCTTCCTTTCCTTGAGAAAAAAGAAAGAAGAGAAAATAAAGATATGGAGCCTTACGGCTCGTTATTGCTTACCGGGGAGTAGGTGCTGCACAAAGTGTCAGATCACATATGCAATAAATAGAAAGTATGAAATTAACAAGATGTGCGGAGCACATGAGCTTTACTTATGCACGGGGTCTGCGCCCGGCTTTGTACAAAGGATTACATGCAACAACGGCAAGACTTGTACAAAAGGTGGCTGCCGGAATAGGTTTCAGCAACTGCGCCTTACGGGTAAAACTTACGAAGATGCTCAATGTTCCAGGAGTTGCTCACCGGAATGGTGTCTTCGGTCTCAAGGCGGACAGCGCCAGGCCTAGTGACTCGTTTCACCCGGTAAGGGCCTTCCCACTTCGGCGTCAACTTGTTGGAATTCTTGGCGGACTGAACACGCCGAAGAACAAGGTCGCCTTCCTCGAGACTTCTGGCATTAACTTTGCTATGGTAGCGGCGCAAAGCTTGCTGGTAGCGAGCAGCTCGCACAGCAGCCTGAAGACGGTCTTCCTCAAGGAGCAGCGCGTCATCTTGTCGCAGCTGCTCTTGCTCAAGCTCATCATAAGCGAGGACTCGAGGTGACCCGTATACGAGTTCCGTGGGGAGAACTGCCTTTGCTCCATAGACTAGAGCGAAAGGTGTCTGGCCAGTGGCTCGATTTGGCGTCGTCCTGATCGACCAAAGAACCACCGGCAGCTCCTTGATCCAGTTTCTTCTGCACTTGTGCAGCCTGTCGAAAGTTCTGGTCTTGAGCCCGCGCAGCACTTCAGCATTTGCCCTCTCCGCTTGGCCGTTGCTTCTGGGGTGAGCAACAGAAGCGAAGCAGACCTTGGCGCCAAGATCTTGGACGTACTGCATGAAGGTGCGGCTCGTGAATTGCGTACCGTTGTCGGTGATTATCCTGTTAGGGATCCTGAAGCGGCAAACAATCGACCTGAAGAACTTGACTGCTGACTGTGCTGTCACCTTCCTCACTGGTTCCACTTCCGACCACTTTGTGAACTTGTCGATTGCAACGTACAAGTACTCAAAGCCCCCGACTGCTCGGGGAAAGGGGCCGAGGATGTCGAGCCCCCAGACCGAAAATGGCCAGGATAAAGGGATCGTCTGGAGAGCTTGAGCTGGTTGGTGTATCTGCTTGGAATGGAACTGGCACGCTTCACACTTGGTTACTTGTGCAGTTGCATCCTGGAGGGCTGTCGGCCAAAAGAAACCTTGCCGGAATGCTTTGCCGGCAAGTGCTCTTGCGCTAATGTGGTGACCACATATGCCTCCATGTATCTCTGCCAACAGCTTTTGTCCATCTTCCCGGTGAATACACTTCAATTTCACACCGTTGAGTCTTCTTCTGTACAGTGTCTTGTCGACAAACTGGTACATACTTGACTGCTGGGCTACTCTTTCCGCTTCTTCTTGCTCTTCCGGAACTTCTCCTGTCTGAAGGAAACGGACAATCTGCTGTGGCCATGATGGAGCTTGTGGCTCGACAACAAGGACTAAAGGCAAATCTGCTGCTGCGGGAACATCCGCTTCTACAGCGAGAATCTGCGGCTCTGCCGGAGCTTGACGTTCCCCGACAAGCTTGCCAGAGCAAAACTTGTCGGGAGCTTCTGCTTCAACGGAACAAACCCTAGGGTTTGCCGGAGCAGATTGCTCCTCAGCGCAAGGCAAATCTGTTGCTGCGGGAATGTCCGCTTCTATGGCGAGAACCTGCGGCTCTGTCGGAGCTTGACGTTCCTCGGCAAGTTTGTCGGAGCAAAACTTGTCGGGAGCTTCTGCTTCAACGGAACAAACCCTAGGGTTTGCCGGAGCAGATTGCTCCTCAGCGCAAGGCAAATCTGTTGCTGCGGGAATGTCCGCTTCTACGGCGAGAACCTGCGGCTCTGTCGGAGCTTGACGTTCCTCGGCAAGTTTGCCGGAGCAAAACTTG
>NC_057806.1:197236040-197328076 GCF_018294505.1 Triticum aestivum
GCGGCTCTGCCGGAGCTTGACGTTCCCCGACAAGCTTGCCAGAGCAAAACTTGTCGGGAGCTTCTGCTTCAACGGAACAAACCCTAGGGTTTGCCGGAGCAGATTGCTCCTCAGCGCAAGGCAAATCTGTTGCTGCGGGAATGTCCGCTTCTACGGCGAGAACCTGCGGCTCTGTCGGAGCTTGACGTTCCTCGGCAAGTTTGCCGGAGCAAAACTTGTCGGGAGCTTCTGCTTCAACGGAACAAACCCTATGGCTTGCCGGAGCAGATTGCTCCTCGGCGCAAGGCAAATCTGTTGTTGCGGGAACGTCCGCTTCTACGGCGAGAACCTGCGGCTCTGCCGGAGCTTGACGTTCCCCGGCAAGCTTGCCAGAGCAAAACTTGCCGGGAGCTTCTGCTTCAACGGAACAAACCCTAGAGTTTGCCGGAGCAGATTGCTCCTCAGCGCAAGGCAAATCTGTTGCTGCGGGAACGTCCGCTTCTACGGCGAGAACCTGCGGCTCTGCCGGAGCTTGACGTTCCCCGGCAAGCTTGCCGGAGCAAAACTTGCCGGGAGCTTCTGCTTCAGCGGAACAAACCCTAGGGCTTGCCGGAGCAGACTGCTCCTCAGCACTCTTGGCGTTGATCTTGGGGACCTTCTTGGCGGCGGCTTCGGGAAGCTCTGCTGGCAAATAGTCACCAGAAATCAACTTCCTCTTCTTGCTCTGTCCAGTTGATGTCGTTACAGACGGTTGAGTCAGCTTGAGCACAAAGATCCCTGGTTCCACAGGTAACTTAAGTGCGGCGCACTTTGACAGGCTATCGGCAATGGCGTTCTGAGCTCTTGGAACATGCTCCATCTGTAGGCCGTCAAAGTGCTCTTCTAGCTTTCTCACTTCGTCGACGTAGGCTTCCATCAATGGACTCTGATAGCTCTTGTTCACTTGGCGGACGACAAGCTGCGAGTCACCCCTGACAATGAGCTTCTTGATCCCAAGGTCTGCCGCTATCCTGAGACCGGCAAGCAAGCCTTCATACTCTGCAGTATTGTTTGTCGCTTGCTCCTTGGGGAAGTGCATCTGGACTACGTACTTGAGGTGCTCTCCGGTGGGTGCAACAAGCAGCACGCCAGTGCCGGCACCTTGCAGCGAAAAGGCACCGTCAAAGTACATCAGCCACTCTTTGCTTGCTTCTTTGATGGGGATGCTCGTTTCTGGAATTTCTTCGTCTGGTGTTGGCGTCCATTCTGCTATGAATTCTGCCAATGCTCTGCTTTGGATAGTTGGAGTACTCTCAAACTTGAGGCCAAAGCTTGACAGTTCCAGTGCCCACTCAACAATCCTGCCTGTCGCTTCTGGATTCTGTAGTATCCTCTTCAGCGGAAAGCGAGTGACAACTGTGATCTCATGTGCTTGGAAGTAATGGCGCAGCTTTCTCGAGGCCATGAGAAGGCCGAAAAGCAATTTCTGCATGCCAGAGTACCTTGACCTAGCCCCCTGCAGAAGGGAACTGACAAAGTAAACTGGGCGCTGTACCATTTTCTTCTGTATCTCCTCGCGCGTCTGCGCAGATCCATCCTTGTAGGGACCAGAGCTTGCCGGGGAAGCCCCCTGCTTGTTGCTGGATGCGTCTGCCATGGTTGCTGGCTCGTCATCTGCCTCCCTCTCCGCTACTAACGCAACACTAACCACTTGATTGGTTGCCGCTATATACAGCAGCAACTTCTCTTGTGGCTTAGGTGCGACAAGTATTGGAGTGGAGGACAGGTATCTCTTCAAGTCTTGCAGCGTAGCCTCCGCTTCCGGAGTCCATTTCATTGGACCTGCCTTTTTCAATATTTTGAAAAACGGCAGGGCGCGCTCAGCAGACCTAGAGATAAACCTGCTGAGAGCAGCCACGCAACCGGCAAGTGTTCGTACATCCTTGACGCGCTTTGGTGCTTCAATCTGCTCAATGGCCTTGATCTTGTCGGGATTGGCTTCGATTCCCCGCTGAGACACGAAGAACCCGAGAAGCCTGCCGGAGGGGACTCCAAACACACACTTCTCGGGGTTGAGTTTGAGGCTAATCTTGCGCAGATTTGCAAAGGTCTCGTCTAAATCTTGAATTAGAGTTGCCTTGTTCTTGCTCTTGACCACTATGTCATCCATGTAGGCTTCTACATTTCTGTGCATTTGTGGCTCCAGAGCAACATGGACTACTCTTGCAAATGTTGAACCAGCATTTTTCAAACCGAAAGGCATCCGTATGAAACAGTACGTGCCACATGGAGTGATGAATGCGGTTTTCTCCTCATCTTCTTCTGCCATGAAGATCTGATGGTATCCTGAGTATGCGTCAAGAAATGAAAGCAAATCACATCCGGCCGTGGAGTCAACAATCTGGTCAATGCGCGGCAAAGGAAATGGGTCTTTGGGACAAGCTTTGTTAACATCGGTAAAGTCGATACAAAGTCTCCATTTCCCGTTCGCCTTGCGCACGACTACAGGATTGGCCAACCACGTAGGATGGAGCACTCCTCTGACAAGGCCTGCTGCTTTCAACTTCTTGATCTCTTCTGCAATGAATCCTTGGCGCTCCATTGCTTGCTTCCTGACTTTCTGCTTGACGGGCCGCGCATGAGGACAAACGGCAAGATGGTGCTCAATTACTTTCCTGGGAACACCGGGGATGTCAGACGGTTGCCACGCGAACACGTCGACATTCGCCCGCAGGAAAGCAATGAGCGCGCTTTCCTATTTAGGGTCGAGAGTGGCACTGATGGTGAAGGTACCACCAGTGCCGTCCTCCTTGGCGGACACCTTCTTGGTTTCTGGCGGAGCTGCCATTGTTTTCTTATACTTGCCGGTGGAGCTCGATGGTGCGTCCTCGACGGCAGCGCAGCACTCCGAAGAGGTGCGCTTGCCAGAGTGGGCATCAGAACTCTTGCCGGACTTGGTCTTCTTCCCCCCGGGAGCTTCAACGGCAAGTGACTTGCGGTCTGTTGCGGCTGCCGCTTCCCGGTAGATCTTGTCGGTGCAGATAAGAGCATCCTTCTTGTCGCCAGGGACAGAGATGACGCTCATCGGGCCTGGCATCTTCAGTATGTTGTATGCGTAGTGAGAGGCTGCCATGAACTTGGCGAGTGCTGGACGGCCGAGTATCCCATTATAAGGCAATGGAAAATCGGCAACGTCAAAAGTGACCCTCTCAGTCCTGAAGTTCATCTCGCTGCCAAATGTTACTGGCAACGTGACCTTCCCCTTCGGCTTGCTCCTTCCCGGGTTGATTCCTTGGAATGTGCCGGTCTCTTCAAGCTTGCTGTCAGGGATCTGGAGTTTCTGGAGTACAGCAGAGGAGATCAGGTTCAAGCCGGCCCCGCCGTCAACTAGCATCTTAGTGACCTTGAGGTTGCGGATAGTTGGTGAAACCAACATCGGCAAGCACCCGACCGCAGTTGTGCAATCAGGGTGGTCCTCAATATCAAAGATGATAGGCGTGCTGGACCATTTCAGAAGCTTGCGTGACTCGACAGGCGGTTCTGCCGCATTGACTTCCCGCACCCACTGCTTGAGTTGGCAGTGCGAAGTATGCAGAGAAGCACCGCCGTCAACGCACAAGACCTCTGTGGCTTTTTGGAACTCCTGCTCACTGGTCTCGACATCATCCATGTCTTCGTAGTCATCGTCGTCTTCATCCTTGTCGCGGCCGCGGGGAGGTCTGTCTCCTTGCCGCTGCTTGGCCTTGCCGCGGCGTCCTCCCCGGCTGGCGCGCTTCTTGCCGGATTCTCCAACGCCTCCTTGGGCCCTCTCCTTGTCGCGTCGCTCGTACTCAGCCTTTTGCTGATGGACAAGCTGTTCGACCTTCTTGCAGCTCTGGAGGTCATGGCCCTTGGTGCGGTGGATCTTGCAGTACTGCTTGTCGGTGCCGTCCTGCTTGTCGGCGACCACCACAGCCTGGCAGTTGGTGCATGCGGCAATCTCCTTGCCGGAGCTACCAACTTTGGCTTTATTGGCGCCACCTTCGTTGCCGGACTGCTCAACGACTAGCACATCTTTGCCTTTCTTCTTCCTGTTGTTCCGCCGCCGGTTTTTCTTTGCCGGGGCAGCATCTTCGCCGTCAGATCCTCCTGCTCCTGTATTCTCTCCGGGGAGTTTCCTTCCTTCCTCAGCCCGTGCACACTTGTCAATCAGGGTAATCAGCTCACTGACGTCTCTGATCTTGCACATCGCCATCTCCTCCCGCATACGCACGTTCTGATGGAACGTGCTAATGACCGCGGCAGGGTGGACATCTGGGATGTTGTGCTGTACACGGCTGAATCTCTGAATGTACTTGCGCAGGGGCTCTCCTTCCTTCTGGGCGAGCAGATGAAGGTCACTCTCTTGGCCATGAGGTTTGTGGTCGCCTGTAAAGGCGCCGACAAACTGATGGCATAGGTCTTCCCAGGAGGATATGGAGTTGTCCGGCAAGTGCATGAGCCAGGACCTGACGTTGGGCTTGAGCACCAGCGGGAAGTAGTTGGCAAGGATCTTGTCGTCCCGCCCCCCGGCAGCCTGCACCGCGATGGTGTAGATGCCGAGGAACTCCGACGGATGCGACTTGCCGTCGTACTTCTCTGGTACGTCTGGCTTGAAATTCTTCATGCTGGGCCACTGGACTTGCCGCAGCTCACGAGTAAACGCAGGGCAACCTACCGCGTACGGCAAGTCGCCTGGTTCCCCTGGCGCATGCATGTCGACAGAGGGCCCAGCGCGCTGGTCCGATTGACGTCGCGCTTCTCTTCGGCGCTCGATGTGAGTACGAGCGTCTTCTTGCTGTCATTCGTGAAGAACTTGGCGCTGATCGCGACGAGCTCGTGGATCCGATGATGCGGTGGAGTCACTGTCGAGGTGGATCCGGCGAGTCGGCGATCTTGGCCTTCGGGGCGGAGAGTACACAGTGGTTGCACCCCCACCGGTCTTGTCGCCACCGGCTCGTGACTGGCTGACTTGCCGCGGCTGCGACGTGCTCGGCTGCCGTTGAGTGTCGCCGTTGGCGAAGCCGATGAGACTCTGAATGGTGGCCCTCCAGTCGTCGATCTTGTCTGCCGTTGGAGGGTAGTCCAGGAGCAGTTGAGCTCGCGCCAAAGCTTCTGCTGGAGTGGCGGGTGGCGGTGGCGAACGGTGCGAGGAGTGGGATATGCTCGGACTTCTAACTATGTTAGAAGGAGCAGTATCCCGTCCAGACGACCGTGCCTCGCTCGTGCCAGCATGTTGGTGCGCATGCTGGTCTTGAGCATTCCGAGATCCACCAGCTCGATCTTGGTCCAGCAAACGCATGGTACTGTGAGCACCATGACGCTGCCGGTCCCGCGCCTCCTGAGATGGGCGCGGTGCATGTACGGACGCCGAGGTCTTGGAGTGCGCCCGGTCGTTGTGGGAGCCGGCTACGCCACGGGCAGCGCAGCCTTGTCCTTGGACCTGGCAGCACCATGAGCTCCCTCGTCGACGCCCGTTCTTCCGCCGGGGTCTGCCCCATCAGCCGTTTGCTCCGGCAGTTCGGTGCGGACGGAGCAGCCGCCTCCGAAGCCTTCTTCTTCGGCGGCATGTCGATGAAGATGATGAAGATCTAGCTCGTGTGAACGCCGGATCTGGTTCACACAACCTCGACGCCCCCTACTTGGCGTGCCAAAGATGCCGGGGTTCTGATCCACGAGCACCTATGGGACCGGTGGACCGAGTCCCTTTCGGTTCGGCGGGGGCGGAGGTCGCACGAAGAGCGGATCGAGGCGAAGCACACGAGCAGTTTACCCAGGTTCGGGCCGCACGGATGCGTAAAACCCTACTCCTGCTTTGTGGTTTGTATTGAGTTCTTGCTCGGGAGCGCGGAGTGCTACAGTACACTCCAGCAGCTAACAAGACCGAGCGTGAGTGTTCTCTTCCTCCTAGCTAGCCAACCCCCTCTACGTTGCGCATGGGCCTCCTTTTATATGCTCAAGGGGTCACCGACAGGTGGCAACGTAGACAAGGGTAAAAATGGAAAGGTGCTGCGGTAGGTACAGCTACCTGCTATAATGTATCATACCTAACCCCGACGGCAGGGGACAAGGGCATTAAATGCCTGTCTCCGTCGTCTAAATAGTGTAAAAGGGACCGTCAGGGACGCCACCGCTCGCCACGATGGCGATCTTGTCAGCACCGCTTGCCACCGCGCACCCCTGGCTGCACAGCCTCCCGCCACGTACGCCTGGAAGGGTCCCAGAGCGACACGTTTGTGGATGTGCTGGAGCACGAGCACAGAGTGGTAGCTTGCCGCAGCAAGCGCCTTGCCGCGGTCGTTGTCTTGTCGCGTCCGGGAGCTTGTCGCTCACCGGGCCTTGCCGGGACGCGTGGCGCGTCGCGGCAAGTTCCTTGAGGTGCCTTGGTTGGCCTTCCCGGCAAGCTCCTCTTGCCGGGGTCTTGAGATGCCTTTGTTGGCCTTCCAGGCAAGCTCCTCTTGCCGGGGTCTTGTCTCCTCGGCTTGGATACTTTGTTCTTGAATGGCTCCAAAGGAACCACGGAGGACCTTGGCGGTCACCCGGCAAGCCTTGCCGCGGGATGCTGCGACTGCCCGTGCACAAGTTCGGGATACTAAGGTACCCCTACTCTAGTACACCGACATCCGCCGAGCAATTGGAGAGGTTAGAGAGAGGGAAAAAGTCCAGAAGGAGAGGGCTTCGGACGAGGGGCGAGAGGGGCTCCCAGGGGTGCTTTATATAGAGCTTGAAGAGGTCAGAATTCGAGCAGACAATGGAGTATAATGGTGGCTGTTTCTCTGCCTCGTAATGGCCATTACAGGCGACTCCAAGGCGCACTGAGGAGGGCAAAGGGTCAAGGTAGGCGAGGGGGTTCCGTTCAGAGCGGTTTTGGAGCGAGGGAGAGGAGGGGAGGGGGTGGGGCGCTAGGGTGGGGAGAAAACGTGATGTTGCGTGTGTGCGTGCAGTAACGTACTGGAGGTTGAAGACGACCTCTTGTCATGAAGAAGGCTGGGCCTTCCTTGGGCCTTGGCTGCCCACGTTTTTTTAAACGTTTTTTTACAGAAGCACTTTAGGGCTACAAAATACAATAAAATAACTCCTAAAAATCCCAGAAAAAATCACATATATATGGTCTTATATATGACCTTGTGAACATTTATCCGGCCTAAAATGCAAGTTTTGAAAAATAAACTTTTTGCTAAACTAATAAAATAAAGTGCAAATAAAACCCAACAAATATATTTTGGTTCCAAATTCATTTTCCAATATTTTCCTTCTATTATTGAAGAAGTCATTTTATCTCCTCTCTTTGTATTTTTTATATATAATGGAAATGATTTTTTTTTTGAAACCAAATTTGATCCAAACTCCCAACTTTAAAAAAATTCAAAATTGGTTTTTAGGGAAACTTCCAACTCTCTCGTTTGGCCTTGAGTTGCTCAAAGTTCCTTGGATCAAAAATCAAATAAATCAAATGGGGCAAAAATGCATAAATCATGGATGCATATGAATTATCTATTATAAACATCCAAATTGAAAATTGGGATGTTACACAAAGTAATCCAGGAGTGGATCACTAGACAGTGGTCAAGAACATCCAGAAATACCTGAAAAGGACTAAGGACATGTTTCTCGTTTATGGAGGTGACAAAGAGCTTGTCATAAATGGTAATGTTGATGCAAGCTTTGACACTGATCCGGTTGACTCAAAGTCGCAAACCGGATACCTATTTATATTGAATGGTGGAGCTATAAGTTGGTGCAGTTCCAATCAGAGCATCGTGGTGGGATCTACGTGTGAAGCGGAGTACATAGCTGCTTCGGAAGCAGCAAATGAAGGAGTCTAGATGAAGGAGTTCATATCCGATCTAGGTGTAATACCTAGTGCATCGGATCCAATGAAAATATTTTGTGACAATACTGGAGCAATTTCCTTTGCGAAGGAATCTAGATATCACAAGAGAACCAAATACATCAAGCGACGCTTCAATTCCATCCGCGATCAAGTCAAGGAAGGAGACATAGAGATTTGCAAGATACATACGGATCTCAATGTTGCAGACCCGTTGACTAAGCCTCTTCCACGATCAAAACATGATCAGCACCAAGACTCCATGGGTGTTAGAACCATTACTATGTAATCTAGATTACTGACTCTAGTGCAAGTGGGAGACTGAAGGAAATATGCCCTAAAGGCAATAATAAAGTTGTTATTTGTATTTCCTTATATCATGATAAATGTGAAGGAAATATGCCCTAGAGGCAATAATAAAGTTATTATTTATTTCCTTATTTCATGATAAATGTTTATTATTCATGCTAGAATTGTATTAATCAGAAACATAATACATGTGTGAATACATAGACAAACAGAGTGTCACTAGTATGCCTCTACTTGACTAGCTCGTTAATCAAAGATGGTTATGTTTCCTAACCATAGACAAAGAGTTGTTATTTGATTAACGGGATCACATCATTAGGAGAATGATGTGATTGACTTGACCCATTCCGTTAGCTTAGCACTCGATCGTTTAGTATGTTGCTATTGCTTTCTTCATGACTTATACATGTTCCTATGACTATGAGATTATGCAACTCCCGTTTGCCGGAGGAACACTTTGTGTGCTACCAAACGTCACAACGTAACTGGGTGATTATAAAGGAGCTCTACAGGTGTCTCCAAAGGTACATGTTGGGTTGGCGTATTTCGAGAATAGGATTTGTCACTCCGATTGTCGGAGAGGTATCTCTGGGCCCTCTCGGTAATGCACATCACATAAGCCTTGCAAGCATTGCAACTAATAAGTTAGTTGCAAGATGATGTATTACAGAACGAGTAAAGAGACTTGTCGGTAACGAGATTGAACTAGGTATTGAGATACCGACGATCGAATCTCGGGCAAGTAACATACCGATGACAAAGGGAACAACGTATGTTGTTATGCGGTCTGACCGATAAAGATCTTCGTAGAATATGTAGGAGCCAATATGAGCATCCAGGTTCCGCTATTGGTTATTTACCGGAGACGTGTCTCGGTCATGTCTACATTGTTCTCGAACCCGTAGGGTCCGCACGCTTAAGGTTTCGATGACAATTATATTATGAGTTTATGAGTTTTGATGTACCGAAGGAGTTCGGAGTCCCGGATGAGATCGGGGACATGATGAAGAGTCTCGAAATGGTCGAGACGTAAAGATCGATATATTGGACAACTATATTCGGACATCGGAAAGGTTCCAAGTGGTTCGGGTATTTTTCGGAGTACCAGGGAGTTACGGGAATACGGGGGAAGAAGTATATGGGCCTTATTGGGCTTTAGGGGAGAGGAAGAGGCAGGCCGCGCGCCCCCCATTGACTAGTCCAAATTGGACTAGGGGGAGGGGCGGCGCCCCCTACTTCCTTCTCTTCCCTCTTCCCCTTCCTTGTCTCCTACTCCTACTACTTGGAAGGACTCCTAGTTGGACTAGGAAAGGGGGAATCCTACTCCCGGTGGGAGTAGGACTCCCCTAGGGCGCGCCATAGAGAGGGCCGGCCCTCCCCTCCTCCACTCCTTTATACACGGGGGCAGGGGGCACCCCATAGACACACAAGTTGATCTTCGTGATCGTTCTCTTAGCCGTGTGCGGTGCCCCCCTCCATCATAATCCTTGATAATATTGTAGCGGTGCTTAGGCGAAGCCCTGCGATGGTAGAACATCAAGATCGTCACCACGCTGTCGTGCTGACGGAATTCTTCCCCGACACTTTGCTGGATCGGAGTCCGGGGATCGTCATCGAGCTGAACGTGTGCTAGAACTCGGAGGTGCCGTAGTTTCGGTGCTTGATCGGTCGGGCCGTGAAGACGCATGACTACATCAACCGCGTTGTGCTAACGCTTTCGCTTCCGGTCTATGAGGGTAAGTAGACAACACTCTCCCCTCTAGTTGCTATGCATCACCATGATCTTGCGTGTGCGTAGGAATTTTTTTGAAATTACTACGTTCCCCAACAGTGGCATCCGAGCCTAGGTTTTATATGTTGATGTTTTGCACGAGTAGAACACAAGTGAGTTGTGGGCGATATAATTCATACTTCTTACCAGCATGTCATATGTTAGTTCGGCGGTATTGTTGGATGAAGCGGCTCGGACCGACATTACGCGTACGCTTACGCGAGACTGGTTCTACCAACGTGCTTTGCACACAGGTGGCTGGCGGGTGTCAGTTTCTCCAACTTTAGTTGAACCGAGTGTGGCTACTCCCGGTCCTTGCAAAGGTTAAAACAGCACCAAGTTGACAAACTATCGTTGTGGTTTTTATGCATAGGTAAGAACGGTTCTTGCTAAGCCCGTAGCAGCCACGTAAAATTTGCAACAACAAAGTAGAGGACGTCTAACTTGTTTTTGCAGGGCATGTTGTGATGTGATATGGTCAAGACGTGATGAGTTATAAGTTTTTGTATAAGATGATCATGTTTTGTTGAAGTTATCGGCAACTGGCAAAAGCCTTATGGTCGTCTCTTTATTGCATAAGATGCAAGCGCCAAATAATTGCTTTACTTTATCGCTATGCGATAGCAATAGTTGCAAGAGCAATAGTTGGCGAGACGTCCACGTGACGACACATTGATATAGATCAAGATGATGAAGATCATAGTGTCATGCCGGTGACGATAGAGATCATGACAATACTTTGGAGATGGAGATCAAAGGCGCAAGATGATGATGGCCATATCATGTCACATATTTTGATTGCATATGATGTTTATCTTTTTATACATCTTATTTTGCTTAGTTTGACGGTAGCATTTTAAGATGATCTCTCACTAATTATCAAGAAGTGTTCTCCCTGAGTATGCACCGTTGCGAAAGTTCTTCGTGCTGAGACACCACGTGATGATCGGGTGTGATAGGCTCTACGTTCAAATACAACGGGTGCAAAACAGTTGCACACGCAGAATACTCAGGTTATACTTGACGAGCCAAGCATATACAGGTATGTCCTCGGAACACGGAGACCGAAAGGTCGAGCATGAATCATATAGTAGATATGATCAACATAGTGATGTTCACCATTGAAACTACTCCATCTCACGTGATGATCGGACATGGTTTAGTTGATTTGGATCACGTGATCACTTAGAAGATTAGAGGGATGTCTTTCTAAGTGGGAGTTCTGAAGTAATATGATTAATTGAACTTTAATTTATCATGAACTTAGTCCTGGTAGTATTAGCATATCTATGTTGTAGATCAATAGCTCACGTTTAGCTCCCCTATTTTATTTCAATATGTTCCTAGAGAAAATTGTGTTGAAAGATATTAGTAGCAATGATGCGGATTGGATCCATGATCTGAGGTTTATCCTCATTGCTGCACAGAAGAATTATGTCCTTGATGCACCGCTAGGTGAAAGACCTATTGCAGGAGCAGATGCATACGTTATGAACATTTGGCTAGCTCGATATGATGACTACTTGATAGTTTAGTGCACCATGCTTAACGGCTTAGAGTCGGGACTTCAAAGACGTTTTGAACGTCATGGACCATATGAGATGTTCCAGGAGTTGAAGTTAATATTTCAAGCAAATACCTGAGTTGAGAGATATGAAGTCTCCAACGAGTTCTATAGCTAAAAGATGGAGGAGAATCGCTCAACTAGTGAGCATGTGCTTAGATTGTCTGGGTACTACAATCGCTTGAATCAAGTGGGAGTTAATCTTCCAGATAAGATAGTGATTGACAGAATTCTCTAGTCACCATCACCAAGTTAGTAGAACTTCGTGATGAACTATAATATGCAAGGGATAACAGAAACGATTCCCAAGCTTTTCGCGATGCTGAAATCAACGAAGGTAGAAATCAAGAAAAACATCAAGTGTTGATTGTTGACGAAACCACAAGTTTCAAGAAAAGGGCAAAGGGAAGAAGGGGAACTTCAAGAAGAATGGCAAGCAAGTTGCTGCTCAAGTGAAGAAGCCCAAGTCTGGTCCTAAGCCTGAGACTAAGTGCTTCTACTACAAAGGGACTAGTCACTGGAAGCAGAACTGCCCCAAGTATTTGGCGGATAAGAAGGATGGCAAAGTAAACAAAGGTATATTTGATATACAGATTACTGATGTGTACTTTACTAGTGTTCGTAGCAACCCCTCGGTATTTGATACTGGTTCAGTTGCTAAGAGTAGTAACTCGAAACAGGAGTTGCAGAATGAACAGAGACTAGTTAAGGGTGAAGTGACGATGTGTGTTGGAAGTGGTTCCAAGATTGATATGATCATCATCGCACACCCCCTATACTTTCGAGATTAGTGTTGAACCTAAATAAGTGTTATTTGGTGTTTGCGTTGAGCATGAATATGATTTGATCATGTTTATTGCAATACGGTTATTCATTTAAGTAAGAGAATAAATTGTTGTTCTGTTTACATGAATAAAACCTTCTATGGTGATACACCCAATGAAAATGGTTCGTTGGATCTCGATCATAGTGACACACATATTCATAATATTGAAACTAAAAGATGCAAAGTTAATAATGATAGTGCAACTTATTTGTGGCACTGCCGTTTAGGTCATATTGGTGTAAAGTGCATGAAGAAACTCCATGCTGATGGGATTTTGGAATCACTTGATTA
Organism: Triticum aestivum; assembly: GCF_018294505.1. NCBI lineage: Eukaryota > Viridiplantae > Streptophyta > Magnoliopsida > Poales > Poaceae > Triticum > Triticum aestivum. The sequence continues at coordinate 197,248,609 of NC_057806.1, forward strand.
TGAATCACTTGATGCTTGCGAACCATGCCTCATGGGCAAGATGACTAAGACTCCATTCTCCGGAACAATGGAGCGAGCAACTGACTTATTGGAAATAATACATACTGATGTATGCGATTCGATGAGTGTTAAGGCTCGCGGCGGGTATCATTATTTTCTGACCTTCACAGATGATTTGAGCAGATATGGGTATATCTACTTGATGAAACATAAGTCTGAAACATTTGAAAAGTTCAAAGAATTTCAGAGTGAAGTGGAAAATCATCGTGACAAGAAAATAAAGTTTCTATGATCTAATCGCAGAGACAAATATTTGAGTTACGAGTTTGGTCTTCAATTAAAACAATGTGGAATAGTTTCACAAACTCATGCCATGTGGAACACCACAACATAATGGTGTGTCCGAACATCATAATCGTACTTTATTGGATATAGTGCAATCTATGATGTTTCTTACCGATTTACCACTATCGTTTTGGGGTTATGCATTAGAGACAGCTGCATTCACGTTAAATAGGGCACCATCTAAATCCGTTGAGACGACACTATATGAACTGTGGTTTAACAAGAAACCAAAGTTGTCGTTTCTTAAAATTTGGGGTTGTGATGCTTATGTGAAAAAGTTCCATCCTGATAAGCTCAAACCCAAATCGGAGAAATGTGTCTTCATAGGATACCCAAAGGAGACAGTTGGGTACACCTTCTATCACAGATCCGAAGGCAAGATATTCGTTGCTTAGAATGGATCCTTTCTAGAGAAGGAGTTTCTCTCGAAAGAAGTGAGTGGGAGGAAAGTAGAACTTGATGAGGTAACTGTACTTGCTCCCTTATTGGAAAGTAGTTCATCAGAGAAAACGGTTTCTGTGACACCTACACCAATTAGTGAGGAAGTTAATGATGATGATCATGAAACTTCAGATCAAGTTATTACTGAACCTCGTAGATCAACCAGAGTAAGATCCGCACCAGAGTGGTACGGTAATCCTGTTCTAGAAATCATGCTACTAGGTCATGATGAACCTACGAACTATGAAGAAGCGATGGTGAGCCCAGATTCCGCAAAATGGCTTGAAGCCATGAAATCTGAGATGGGATCCATGTATGAAAACAAAGTATGGACTTTGGTTGACTTGCCTGTTGATCGACAAGCAATTGAAAATAAATGGATCTTCAAGAGGGAGACGGGCGCTGATAGTAGTGTTACTATCTACAAAGCTAGAATTGTCGCAAAAAGGTTTTCGACAAGTTCAAGATGTTGACTACGATGAGAGTTTCTCACTCGTTTCTATGCCTAAGTCTGTCCGAATCATGTTAGAAATTGCCGCATTTTATGAAATCTGGCAAATGGATAAACAAAGCTCCATTCCTTAATGGATTTCTTAAAGAAGAGTTGTATATGATGCAACCAGAAGGTTTTGTCAATCCTAAAAGTGTTAACAAAATATGCAAGCTCCAGCGATCCATCTGTGGACTGGTGCAAGCATCTCGGAGTTGGAATATGCGCTTTGATGAGATGATCAAAGTATATAGTTTTATACAGACTTGTGGTGAAGCCTGTATTTACAAGAATGTGAGTGGGAGCACTACAACATTTCTGACAAGTATATGTGAATGACATATTATTGATCGGAAATAATATAGAACTATTCTGCAAAGCATAAAGGAGTGTTTGAAAGAAGTTTTTCAAAGAAAGACCTCGGTGAAGCTGCTTACATATTGAGCATCAAGATCTATAGAGATAGATCAAGATGCTTGATAAGTTTTTCAATAAGTACATACCTTGACAAGATTTTGAAGTAGTTCAAAATGGAACAGTCAAAGAAGAAGTTCTTGCCTGTGTTACAAGGTGTGAAGTTGAGTAAGACTCAAAACCCGACCACGACAGAAGATGGAGAGAGAATGAAAGTCATTCCCTATGCCTTAGCCATAGGTTCTATAAAGTATGCCATGCTGTGTACCAGACCTATTGTATACCCTGCCCTGAGTTTGGCAAGGGAGTACAATAGTGATCTAAGAGTAGATCACTGGACATTGGTCAAAGTTATCCTTAGTGGAATAAGGATATGTTTCTCGATTATGGAAATGAGAAAAAGGTTCGTCGTAAAGGGTTACGTCGATGCAAGTTTTGACAGTGATCCAGATGACTCTAACTCTTAATCTGGATACATATTGAAAGTGGGAGCAATTAGCTAGAGTAGCTCCGTGCAGAGCATTGTTGACATAGAAATTTGCAAAATACATACATATCTGAATGTGGCAGACCCGTTGACTAAACTTCTCTCACAAGAAAAACATGATCACACCTTAGTACTCTTTGGGTGTTAATCACATAGCGATGTGAACTAGATTATTGACTCTAGTAAACCCTTTGAGTGTTGGTCACATAACGATGTGAACTATGGGTGTTCATCACATGATGATGTGAACTATTGGTGTTAAATCACATAGCAATGTGAACTAGATTATTGACTCTAGTGCAAGTGGGAGACTAAAGGAAATATGCCCTAGAGGCAATAATTAAGTTATTATTTATTTCCTTATTTCATGATAAATGTTTATTATTCATGCTAGAATTGTATTAACCGGAAACATAATACATGTGTGAATACATACACAAATAGAGTGTCACTAGTATGCCTCTACTTGACTAGCTCGTTAATCAAAGATGGTTATGTTTCCTAACCATAGACAAAGAGTTGTTATTTGATTAACGAGATCACATCATTAGGATAATGATGTGATTGACTTGACCCATTCCGTTAGCTTAGCACTCGATCGTTTAGTATGTTGCTATTGCTTTCTTCATGACTTATACATGTTCCTATGACTATGAGATTATGCAACTCCCGTTTGCCGGAGGAACACTTTGTGTGCTACCAAACATCACAACGTAACTGGGTGATTATAAAGGAGCTCTACAGGTGTCTCCAAAGGTACATGTTCGGTTGGCGTATTTCGAGATTAGGATTTGTCACTCCGATTGTCGGAGAGGTATCTCTGGGCCCTCTCGGTAATGCACATCACATAAGCCTTGCAAGCATTGCAACTAATGAGTTAGTTGCGAGATGATGTATTACGGAACGAGTAAAGAGACTTGCTGGTAACGAGATTGAACTAGGTATTGAGATACCGACGATCGAATCTCGGGCAAGTAACATACCGATGACAAAGGGAACAACGTATGTTGTTATGCGGTCTGACCGATAAAGATCTTCATAGAATATGTAGGAGCCAATATGAGCATCCAGGTTCCGCTATTGGTTATTGACCGGAGACGTGTCTCGGTCATGTCTACATTGTTCTCGAACCCGTAGGGTCCGCACGCTTAAGGTTTCGATGACAGTTATATTATGAGTTTATGAGTTTTGATGTACCGAAGGAGTTCGGAGTCCCGGATGAGATCGGGGACATGACGAGGAGTCTTGAAATGGTCGAGACGTAAAGATCGATATATTGGACAACTATATTCGGATATCGGAAAGGTTCCGAGTGGTTCGGGTATTTTTCGGAGTACCAGGGAGTTACGGGAATACGGGGGAAGAAGTATATGGGCCTTATTGGGCTTTAGGGGAGAAGAAGAGGCAGGCCGCGCGCCCCCCATTGACTAGTCCGAATTGGACTAGGGGGAGGGGCGGCGCCCCCTCCATCCTTCTCTTCCCTCTTCCCCTTCCTTGTCTCCTACTCCTACTACTTGGAAGGACTCCTAGTTGGACTAGGAAAGGGGGAATCCTAATCCCGGTGGGAGTAGGACTCCCCTAGGGCGCGCCATAGAGAGGGCCGGCCCTCCCCTCCTCCACTCCTTTATATACGGGGGCAGGGGGCACCCCATAGACACACAAGTTGATCTTCGTGATCGTTCTCTTAGCCGTGTGCGGTGCCCCCCTCCACCATAATCCTCGATAATATTGTAGCGGTGCTTAGGCGAAGCCCTGCGACGGTAGAACATCAAGATCGTCACCACGCCGTCATGCTGACGGAATTCTTCCTCGACACTTTGCTGGATTGGAGTCCGGGGATCGTCATCGAGCTGAACGTGTGCTAGAACTCGGAGGTGTCGTAGTCTCGGTGCTTGATCAATCGGGCCATCAAGACGTACGACTACATCAACCGCGTTGTGCTAACGCTTCCGCTTCCGGTCTACGAGGGTATGTAGACAACACTCTCCCCTCTCGTTGCTATGCATCACCATGATCTTGCATGTGCGTAGGAAATTTTTTGAGATTACTACGTTCCCCAACAAAATGTTTATTATTCATGCTAGAATTGTATTAACCGGAAACTTAGTACATGTGTGAATACATTGACAAAACAGAGTGTCCCTAGTATGTCTCTACTTGGCTAGCTCGTTAATCAAAGATGGTTAAGTTTCCTGATCATAGACATGTGTTTTCATTTGATGAACGGGATCACATCATTAGAGAATGATCTGATGGACAAGACCCATCCGTTATCTTAGCATAATGATCGTTAAGTTTTGTTGATATTGCTTTCTTCATGACTTATGCATATTCCTCTGACTATGAGATTATGCAACTCTCGAATACCGGAGGAACACCTTGTGTGCTATCAAACGTCACAACGTAGCTGGGTGATTAGAAAGATGCTCTATAGGTGTCTCAGAAGGTGTTTGTTGGGTTGACATAGATCAAGATTAGGATTTGTCACTCCGAATATCGGAGAGGTATCTCTAGGCCCTCTCAGTAATGCGCATCACTATAAGCCTTGCAAGAAATGTGACTAATGAGTTAGTTACGGGATGATGCACTACAGAACAAGTAAAGAGACTTTCCGATAACGAGATTGAACTAGTATGATGATACCGACGGTCGAATCTCGGGCAAGTATCATACCAATGACAAAGGGAATAATGTATGTTGTTATTGGGTTTGACCGACACAGATCTTTGTAGAATATGTAGGAACCAATATGAGCATCCAGGTTCCGCTATTGTTTATTGACCGGAGATGTGTCTCGGTCATGTCTACATAGTTCTCGAACCCGTAGGGTCCGCACGCTTAACATTTGATGATGATTTGTATTATTAGTTATGTGTTTTGGTGACCTAAGTTTATTCGGAGTCCCGGATGAGATCACTGACATGACGAGGAGTCTCAAAATGGTCGAGAGGTAAAGATTCATATATTGGAAGGTAGTATTCGGACATCGGAATGATTCCAAGTGGTTCAGGTATTTTACAGGAGTATCGGGGTTACCGGAACCCCCCAGGGGAAGTATTGGACCTAGATGGGCCTTAGTGGAGAGAGAGGAGGGACGCAAGGGGTGCCCCCCATGGCAATCCAAATTGGACTAGGGGAGGGGGCGACGCTGAGGGAGTCCTGGACTAAGGGGTCCTCGGGTGTCCGGACAATTTCATATGGGCCGGACTGGTGGGCCATGAAGATACAAGGCAGAAGACCTTTCCCCGTGTCTAGATGGGACTCTCCTTTGCGTTAATGGCAAGCCTAGCATTCGTATGTATTATTTCCTTTCTCGGTAAACCGACTCTGTACAACCCTAGACCCCTCCGGTGTCTATATAAACCGGAGGGTTTAGTCCATAGAGGCTAAGACAAATCACATCGGCTAGACATCTAGGGTTTAGCCATTATGATATCAAGGTAGATCGACTCTTGCAACCCATACACTCATCAAATACAATCAAGCAGGACGTAGGGTTTTACCTCCATTAAGAGGGCCCAAACCTGGGTAAACAATGTGTCACCCTTGTCTCTTGTTTCCTTCGATCCTCAAACGCACAGTTCGGGACCCCCTACCCGAGATCGGCCAGTTTTGACATCGACATTGGTGCTTTCATTGAGAGCTCCATTGTGTCGTCAACAGAAGGTTCGATGGCTCATTCGATCATCATCAATGATGCCGTTTCCGGGGAAGTTTTCCTCCCCGGCCAGATTTTTTGTGTTTGGCGGCTTCGTTCTGCGTGCCAACTCAATTGGCCACCTCGAACAGATCGACAGCTACGCCCCTGGTAATCAGATCAGTTTCGGGAACCTAAACTATGTCATTGATATCCGAGGAGATTTGATCTTTGAAGGGTTCACGGCCCCGATCACCGCTCTGGCCTTAGATCCGAAGCAAATTGCCGGGTCTGAAGATGGGAGTTTGAAACCCGCTGGACTCTCGGCTATGAAACTCGCAATCGGGGATCTGGAGGTGATACGTCTCCAACGTATCTATAATTTTTGATTGCTCCATGCTATATTATCTACTGTTTTGGACTATATTTGGCTTTATTTTCCACTTTTATATTATTTTTGGGACTAACCTATTAACCGGAGGCCCAACCCAGAATTGCTGTTTTTTTTGCCTATTTCAGTGTTTCGGATAAACAAAATATCAAACGGAGTCCAAACGGAATAAAATCTTCGGAAATGTGATTTTCTCACCGAACGTGATCCAGGAGACTTGGACCCTACTGCAAGGGATCAAAGAGGTGGTCACAAGGGTGGGGGCGCGCCCCCCTGCCTTGTGGGCCCCTTGGTGCTCCACCGACGTACTCCTTCCTCCTATATATACACACGTACCCCCAAACGATCAGAACATGAGCCAAAAACCTAATTCCACCACCGCAACTTTCTGTATCCACAAGATCCCATCTTGGGGCCTGTTCCGGAGCTCCGCCGGAAGAGGGCCGTCATCACGGAGGGCTTCTAAATCATCCTAGCCCCTTCCATGAAGTGTGAGTAGTTTACCTCAGACCTTCGGGTCCATAGTTAGTATCTAGATGGCTTCTTCTCTCTCTTTGAATCCCAATACAAAGTTCTCCCCCTCTCTTGTGGAGATCTATTCGATGTAATCTTCTTTTTGCGGTGTGTTTGTTGAGACCGATGAATTGTGGGTTTATGATCAAGTCTATCTATGAATAATATTTGAATCTTCTCTGAATTATTTTATGCATGATTGGTTATGTTTGCAAGTCTCTTCGAATTATCCGTTTGGTTTGGCCAACTAGATTGGTAGTTCTTGCCATGGGAGAAGTGCTTAGCTTTGGGTTCGATCTTGCAGTGTCCTTACCTAGTGACAGAAGGGGCAGCAAGGCACGCATTGTATCATTGCCATCAAGGATAAAAAGATGGGGTTTATTCCATATTGCATGAAATTATCTCTCTACATCATGTCATCTTGCTTAAAGCGTTACTCTATTTTTAACTTAATACTCTAGATGCATGCTGGATAGCGGTCGATGAGTGGAGTAATAGTAGTAGATGCAGAATCGTTTCGATCTACTTGTCACGGACGTGATGCCTATATACATGATCATGCCTAGATATTCTCATAATTATGCACAATTCTATCAATTTCTCAACAGTAATTTGTTCACCCACCATAGAATACTTATGCACTTGAGAGAAGCCACTAGTGAAACCTATGGCCCCCGGGTCTATTCTCATCATATCAATCTCCATCACTTTTATATTGTTCCACTATTTACTTTGCTTTTACTTTTTACTTTGCATCTTTATATCAAAAATACCAAAAATATTATATCTATCAGATCTCACTCTCATAAGTGACCGTGAAGGGCTTAACAACCCCTAATCGCGTTGGTTGCGAGTAGCTATCGCTTTGTGCAGGTACGAGGGACTTGAGCGTGGACTCCTACTCGATTGATACCTTGGTTCTCAAAAACTAAGGGAAATACTTACGCTACTCTGCCGCATCATCCCTTCCTCTTCGGGGAAAACCAACGCAAGCTCAAGACGTAGCAAGAAGGATTTCTGGCGCCGTTGCTGGGGAGTCTACGCAAAAATTCAATATATCAAGTACCCATCACAATCCCTATCTCTCGCATTACATTATTTGCCATTTGCCTCTCGTTTTCCTCTCCCCCCAATTCACCCTTGCCGTTTTATTCGCCCTCTCTCTCTATCCTCCCTCTCTGTTTGCCTCTTTTGTCCGCTTGCTTTTTGTTTGCTCGTGTGTTAGTTTGCTTGTTCGTCGCAATGGCTCAAGATACTACCAAATTGTGTGACTTCACCAATACCAATAATAATGATTTCCTTAGCACTCCAATTGCTCCTCTTACCGATGCTGAATCTTGTGAAATTAATAATGTGTTGTTGAATCTTGTTATGAAAGATCAATTCACTGGCCTTCCTAGCGAAGATGCCGCTACTCATCTGAACAGCTTAATTGATTTATGTGATATGCAAAAGAAAAAAGATGTCAATAATGATGTTGTTAAATTGAAGCTATTTCCTTTTTCGCTTAGAGATCGTGCTAAATCTTGGTTTTCGTCTTTGCCTAAGAATATTATTGGTTCATGGAACAAGTGCAAAGATGCTTTTATCTCTAAGTATTTTCCTCCCGCTACGATCATCTCTCTTAGAAACGGTATTATGAATTTTAAACAACTTGATCATGAACATGTTGCACAAGCTTGGGAGAGAATGAAATTAATGATACGTAATTACCCTACTCATGGTTTGAATTTGTGGATGATTATACAAAAATTTTATGCCGGATTGAATTTTGCTTCTAGAAATCTTTTAGATTCGGCTGCGGTAGGCACTTTTATGGAAATCACTTTAGGAGATGCTACTAAAATCCTAGATAATATTATGGTTAATTATTCTCAATGGCATACTGAAAGAACTTCTAATAAAAAGGTGCATGTGATAGAAGAAATTAATGTGTTGAGTGGAAAGATGGATGAACTTATGAAATTATTTGCTACTAAGAGTGTTTCTTCTGATCCTAATGATATGCCTTTGTCTACTTTGATTGAGAATAACAATGAATCTATGGATGTGAATTTTGTTGGTAGGAATAATTTTGGTAACAACGCTTATAGAGGGAATTTTAATCCTAGGCCATATCCTAGTAATCCTTCTAATAATTATGAGAATTCCTACAACAACTCTTATGGAAATTATAATAAGATGCCCTCTGATTTTGAATCTAATATTAAAGAATTTATTTCTTCGCAAAAGATTTTTAATGCTATGATTGAAGAAAAATTGCTTAAGATTGATGATTTGGCTAGGAACGTTGATAGAATAGCTCTTGATGTTGATGCTTTGAAACTTAGATCTATTCCACCTAAGCATGATATCAATGAGTCTCTTAAAGCCATGAGAATTTCAATTGATGAGTGTAAAGAAAGAACCGCTAGGATGCGTGCTTCCAAAGATGCCTTTATTAAAGCGTGTTCTACCAATTCCTATGAAAGTAATGATGAAGATCTAAAAATTATTGATGTGTCTCCCACTAAATATTTATTTTGCAATATGAATCTTGATGAAACTGAATATGATCTTCCTTTACCTAGAAGGCGTTCTAAAAATTCAGAGTATTTAGATCTTAATGATGAAATTGATGAAAGTGGGATTGAAAGAAATAAAAATCTAGATGTTGCTAAACCCACTATATTGGATTTCAAGGAATTTAATTATGAAAATTGCTCTTTGATTGATTGTATTTCCTTGTTGCAATCCGTGCTAAATTCTCCACATGCTTATAGTCGAAATAAAGCCTTCACCGAACATATTGTTGATGCCTTGATGCAATCTTATGAAGAAAAACTTGAGTTGAAAGTTTCTATCCCTAGAAAACTTTATGATGAGTGGGAATCAACTATTAAAATTAAAAGTAAAGATCATGAGTTTTATGCTTTGTGTGATTTGGGTGCTAGTGTCTCTACTATTCCCAAGACTTTGTGTGATTTACTAGATTCCGTAATTTTGATGATTGCTCTCTAAACTTGCATCTTGCGGATTCCACTATTAAGAAACCTATGGGAAGAATTAATGATGTTCTTATTGTTGCAAATAGGAATTATGTGCCCATAGATTTCATTGTTCTTGATATAGATTGCAATCCTTCTTGCCCTATTATTCTTGGTAGATCTTTCCTTAGAACGGTTGGTGCGATTATTGATATGAAGGAAGGGAATATTAGATTTCAATTTCCATTAAAAAAGGGCATGGAACACTTTCCAAGAAAGAAAATAAAATTACCATATGAAACTATCATGAGAGCCACTTATGGATTGCCTACAAAAGATGGCAATACCTAGATCTATCCTTGCTTGTTATGCCTAGCTAGGGGCGTTAAATGATAGCACTTGTTGGGAGGCAACCCAATTTTATTTTTATTCCTTGCTATTTGCTCCTGTTTAGTAATAAATAAATTATTTAGACAATGTTTATGTTGTGTTTTTTGTGTTTAATTAGTGTTTGTGCCAAGTAGAACCGTTGGAAAGACTTGGGGAAAGTCTTGTTGAACTTGCTGTAAAAAACAGAAACTTTAGCGCTCACGAGAACTGCTGCCATTTTTATTTGAAGAATGATATCTAGTTAATTCTTTTTGAAGATGATTAATAGATAAATTACTCACGTCCAGAAATTTATTTTAGAATTTTTGGGGTTCCAGATCTGCTCTAGCAACAGATTACTACAGACTATTCTGTTTTTGACAGATTCTGTTTTTCATGTGTTGTTTGCTTATTTTGATGAATCTATGGCTAGTAAAATAGTTTATAATCCATAGATAAGTTGGAATACAGTAGGTTTAACACCAATATAAATAAATAATAAGTTCATTACAGTACCTTGAAGTGGTCTTTTGTTTTCTTTCGCTAACGGAGCTCACGAGTTTTCTATTTTGAGTTTTGTGTTGTGAAGTTTTCAAGTTTTGGGTGAATTCTTTTGATGGATCATGGAACAAGGAGTGGAAAGAGCCTAATCTTGGGGATGTCCATGGCACCCCCAAGATAATCCAAGGACACCAAAAAGTTAAAGCTTGGGGATGCCCCGGAAGGCATCCCCTCTTTTCGTCCACTTCCATCGGTAATTTACTTGGAGCTATATTTTTATTCACCAACATGATATGTGTTTTGCTTGGAGCGTCTTGTATTATTTGTGTATTTGTTTGCTAGTATACCACAATCATTATTGCTGTACACACCTTTTGAGAGAGCCATACATGAATTAAAATTTGATAGAATACTCTATGTGCTTCACTTATATCCTTTGAGCTAGATAATTTTGCTCTATGGGCTTCACTTAGATCTTTTAGAGCACGGTGGTGAATTTGTTTTAAAGAAACTATTGATCTCTCATGCTTCACTTAAATTATTTTGAGAGTCTCTCAATAGCATGGTAATTTGCCTAATAATAATATGCTTTGTATTCTAGATTTGTGAAACTTTCTTTTGAGTGTGTTGAATACTAAGAAAAGATTGAAGCATGATAATTGTTTTGAGATATGGAGGTGATAATATTAAAGTCATGCTAGTTTAGTAGTTGTGAATTTAAAGAATACTTGTGTTGAAGTTTGTGATTCCCGTAGCATGCACGTATGGTGAACCGTTATGTGATGAAGTCAGAGCATGATTTATCTATTGATTGTCTTCCTTATGAGTGGCGGTCGGGGACGAGTGATGATCTTTTCCTACCAATCTATCCCCCTAGGAGCATGCGCGTAATACTTTGCTCTGATAACTTCTAAATTTTTGCAATGCGTATATGAGTTCTTTATGACTAATGTTGAGTCCATGGATTATACGCACTCCCACCCTTCCACCCTTGCTAGCCTCTCTAATACCGCGCAACTTTCGCCGGTATCATACACCTACCATATACCTTCCTCAAAAAAGCCACCATACCTACTTATTATGGCATTTCCATAGCCATTCCGAGATATATTGCCATGCAACTTTCCACCATCTAGTTCATCATGACACATTCATCATTGTCATATTGCTTAGCATGATCATGTAGTTGACATAGTATTTGTGGCAAAGCCACCATTCATAATTATTTCATACTTGTCACTCATGATTCATTGCATATCCCGGTACACCGCCGGAGGCATTCATATAGAGTCATACTTTGTTTTAGTATCGAGTTGTAATCATTGAGTTGTAAATAAATAGAAGTGTGATGATCATCATTCAATAGAGCATTGTCCCCCCCCCCCAAAAGGAGAAAGGCCAAAGAAAAAGAGAAGGCCCAAAAAAAAGGGGCAATGCTACTATCCTTTTTTCCACACTTGTGCTTCAAAGTAGCACCATGTTCTTCATATAGCAAGTCTCATATATTGTGCTTCAAAGTAGCACCATGTTCTTCATATAGAGAGTCTTATATGTTGTCACTTTCTTATACTAGTGGGAATTTTACGTTATAGAACTTGGCTTGTATATTCCAATGATGGGCTTCCTCAAATTGCCCTAGGTCTTCGTGAGCAAGCAAGTTGGATGAACACCCACTAGTTTCTTTTGTTGAACTTTCATACATTTATAGCTCTAGTGCATCCGTTGCATGGCAATCCCTACTCACTCACATTGATATCTATTGCTGGGCATCTCCACAGCCCATTGATACGCCTAGTTGATGTGAGACTATCTTATCCTTTTTTGTCTTCTCCACAACCACCATTCTATTCCACCTATAGTGCTATATCCATGGCTCACGCTCATGTATTGCATGAAGATTGAAAAAGTTTTGAAAAAGTTAGAGTATGAAACAATTGCTTGGCTTCTCATCAGGGTTCTGCATGATTTAAATAATTTGTGTGGGGAAGATGGAGCATAGCCAGACTATATGATTTTGTAGGGATAACTTTCTTTGGCCATGTTATTTTGAGAAGACATAATTGCTTTGTTAGTATGCTTGAAGTATTATTATTTTCTATGTCGTAAACTTTTGTCTTGAATCTTTCTAATCTGAATATTCATACCACAATTAAGAAGATTTGCATTAAAATTATGCCAAGTAGCACTCCGCATCAAAAATTCTCCTTTTATCATTTACCTACTCGAGGACGAGCAGGAATTAAGCTTGGGGATGCCTGATACGTCTCCAACGTATCTATAATTTTTGATTGCTCCATGCTATATTATCTACTGTTTTGGACTATATTGGGCTTTATTTTCCACATTTATATTATTTTTGGGACTAACCTATTAACCGGAGGCCCAGCCCAGAATTGTTTTTTTTTTGCCTATTTCAGTGTTTCGGATAAACAGAATATCAAACGAAGTCCAAACGGAATAAAATCTTCGGAAACGTGATTTTCTCACCGAACGTGATCCAGGAGACTTGGACCCTACTGCAAGGGATCAAAGAGGTGGTCACGAGGGTGGGGGGCGCCCCCCTAGGTTGTGCCCCCTGCCTCGTGGGCCCCTCGGTGCTCCACCGATGTACTCCTTCCTCCTATATATACACACGTACCCCCAAACGATCAGAACAGGAGCCAAAAACCTAATTCCACCGACGCAACTTTCTGTATCCACGAGATCCCACCTTGGGGCCTGTTCCGGAGCTCCGCCCGAAGAGGGCCGTCATCACGGAGGGCTTCTACATCATCCTAGCCCCTCCGATGAAGTGTGAGTAGTTTACCTCAGACCTTCGGGTCCATAGTTAGTAGCTAGATGGCTTCTTCTCCCTCTCTGAATATCAATACAAAGTTCTCCCCCTCTCTTGTGGAGATTTATTCGATGTAATCTTCTTTTTGCGGTGTGTTTGTTGAGACCGATGAATTGTGGGTTTATGATCTAGTCTATCTATGAATAATATTTGAATCTTCTCTGAATTCTTTTATGCATGATTGGTTATCTTTGCAAGTCTCTTCGAATTATCCGTTTGGTTTGGCCAACTAGATTGGTAGTTCTTGACATGGGAGAAGTGCTTAGCTTTGGGTTCGATCTTGCGGTGTCCTTACCCAGTGACAGAAGGGGCAGCAAGGCACATATTGTATCGTTGCCATCGAGGATAAAAAGATGGGGTTTATTTCATATTGCATGAATTTATCTCTCTACATCATGTCATCTTGCTTAAAGCGTTACTCTATTTTTAACTTAATACTTTAGATGCATGCTGGATAGCGGTCGATGAGTGGAGTAATAGTAGTAGATGCAGAATCATTTCGATCTACTTGTCACGGACGTGATGCCTATATACATGATCATGCCTAGATATTCTCATAATTATGCACAATTCTATCAATTTCTCAACAGTAATTTGTTCACCCACCGTAGAATACTTATGCACTTGAGAGAAGCCACTAGTGAAACCTATGGCCCCCGGGTCTATTCTCATCATATCAATCTCCATCACTTTTATATTGTTCCACTATTTACTTTGCTTTTACTTTTTACTTTGCATCTTTATATCAAAAATACCAAAAATATTATATCTATCAGATCTCACTCTCGTAAGTGACCGAGAAGGGCTTGACAACCCCTAATCACGTTGGTTGCGAGTAGCTATCGCTTTGTGCGGTTACGAGGGACTTGAGTGTGGGCTCCTACTGGATTGATACCTTGGTTCTCAAAAACTGAGGGAAATACTTACGCTACTCTGCTGCATCATCCCTTCCTCTTCGGGGAAAACCAACGCAAGCCCAAGACGTAGCAGGAGGCGACTTTGTCTCCGGCCAGCCCGGAATCAGGCTGGGTCCCCCCTCGTTATGGAAAGGCTGGACTCGCCCCCGGAGTCTAGCTCCGAACTGTTGAAGCCCGCACTCAGCATGCGTGGCCAAGAGGCCTCCGCCCTGGCCAGCCCAGCGGACTCTCGTTTCCCCATCCAACCCTCGCTCTTAAACGAGGCTCTAGACTTGATGCGGTCCCTCGCCATCACAGAGGAATCGCCTCCGAACTATGCCCAGCCTGGACTAGGGGCTGAAAACAGGGAATTTTACATCCCACCCACCGCCCACTTCATAGCGACCATCGAGGACTTAACCGATATGCTGGATTACACCTCTGAAGACATTGACGACATGGACGACCATGCCGGAGACACACAAGGCCAAGACCTGCCGTTTACCGGATGTTGGACGGCCACCTCCACATACGACGTGTACATGGTGGACACACCCAAAGAGGATGACGGTGCAGGCAGGAAAGATCATGTGGAGGACAAGCCTCATGAGGCACCGTTGAAGCGTCGATGCCAGCAACGCCGCTCGAAATCGCGTCGTGGTAAAGATAGTAATACCGACACCAGAGATGATAACACTCCAGAGGACGCCGAAGACCTCGAAGCCCTTGTCGAGCCCACATCCGAACATGATGATGTGGAGGAGGGGCAAGTCAACCCCGACAATCTGGTCGGGAACGGGGATTCAGAAGATAGTAACTATCTACCGCTCTTCGAGGATGATGTCAGCCTCGGCAACGAAGATTTCATCGTGCCAGAGGAACCCCTCAAGCAGGAGCGCTTTAAGCGCCAACTAATCTCCACTGCAAGAAGCCTAAAAAGCAGCAACAACAGCTCCAAGCTGAACAGGATACGCTCAACGACAGATGGACACAGGTCCTAGCCGCCGAAGAATATGACCTACAACGCCCAACAAAGAGCTATCCGAAGCATCCGCTACTGCCACAACTCGACAACGAGGCCTTCGAGCCAATACCGTCGAAACATGGCTGCGCTGATTAACTAGACCGGCCACCGCGTGGGCGAGATAAAGCGGCGAGCTACACCAAACACCAACCCGCACCACCTCACCGTAAGGGCAGAGATAGCGGCTCCAGGATACACCTACGGCCTATGACAAGACCTGAGTAATAGAGCAGGCCAAACAAGATCAATCTATGGATCAAGGGGGTGCGCCCCAACGTGAGAAGATGACCATCAAGCTTGGCCTGATAGGCATAACCTCACTAGGGCCGAAAACCGCATATGGACTTCATCTGAACTACGTCGTGACGTCGCCCGATATAGAGGCGCCACACACCCCTTATGCTTCACTGATGAGGTAATGGAGCACCAGTTCCCAGAAGGATTTAAACCCATGAACATTGAATCATACAATGGAACGACAGATCCCGTAGTATGGATTGAAGATTTTCTTCTCCATGTCCACAAGGCTCGCGGTGATGATCTCCATGCCATCAAGTACCTCCCCCTAAAACTCAAGGGACCAGCACAGCACTGGTTAAACAGCCTCCTAGAAAACTCTATTGGTAGCTGGGAAGATTTGGCAGATGCCTTTAGAGACAACTTCCAAGGTACCTATGTTTGGCCTCCAAATGCCAATGACCTTAGTCACATCGTCCAACAACCCGGAGAGTCAGCCCGGAAGCTCTGGACCAAGTTCTTAATTAAAACCAAATTGTTGATTGTCCGGACGCCGAAGCCCTCGCAGCCTTTAAACACAACGTCCACGACGAGTGGCTTGCCCGACACCTCGGCCAAGAAAACCGAAGTCCACGGCAGCTCTCACCGCACTTATGATCCGCTTTTGCGCGGGAGAAGATAGCTGGATAGCTCGTAGAAGCAACATCACCAGCGACCCCGGCACCTCCGAAGCCCGAGATGGTAACGGCAGGCCATGACGCAACAAACACAAGCGTCGAAGCAACAACAAAGATACCGAAGACACGGCGGTCAACACCGGATTCAGTGGCTCTAAACCCGGTCAGCGGAATAAGCCATTCAAAGGAAACAAAGATGGTCCATCTAGTTTGGACTGAATACTAGATCGGCCTTGCCAGATCCATGGCACCCTAGACAAGCCTGCCAATCATACCAACAGAAATTGTTGGGTCTTTAAGCAGGCCGGTAAAATAAACACCGAACATAAGGGGAAAGGGCCACCTAGTGAGGATGATGACGAGCCTCGCCCATCAAACACAGGGGGGTAAAAGAAATCCCCCCCCCCGAGGTAAAAATAGTGAATATGATCTACGTCACTCATATCCCCAAGCGGGAGCGGAAGCGCGCACTAAGGGACGTTTACGCCATAGAGCCAGTCGCCCCAAAATTCAACCCATGGTCAGCCTGTCCGATCACTTTTGATCGCAGAGACCATTCGACCAGTATCCGTCATGGAGATTCGGCAGCATTGGTCCTCAATCCAATTATCAATGGATTCCATCTCATGCGGGTCCTTATGGACGATGGTAGCAGTCTTAACCTGCTTTATCAGGACACTGTCCGCAAAATGGGCATCAATCTGTCAAGAATCAAGCCCACTAAAACCGACTTCAAAGGAGTGATACCCGGTGTAGAGGCATGTTGCACAGGGTCCGTAACGCTGGAAGTAGTCTACGGCTCACCGGGTAACTTCCAAAGCGAAGACTTGATCTTCAACATCATCCCGTTCCGCAGTGGTTACCATGCATTGCTCGGACGAACTGCTTTCGCTCGTTTCAATGCAGTCCTGCATTATGCATATCTAAAGCTCAAGATGCCCGGACCATGCAGCGTTATAATAGTCAATGGAAACATGGATTGCTCCCTCCGTACTGAGGAGCATACCGCGGCCTTAGCAACTGAAGTACAGGGTGGCCTTATCAGGCCGAATACTACATCGGCAGTCAAGCCCCTGGACACTGTCAAACGAGTTCGGTCTACCCTGTAGAATGACAGCCTGGCTCGTCAAGAGCTAGATTAGCAATTCGGCCTCCGTTAAAACCCCAACCCGATTGCGGCATACGTACCGCACATACATAACTACACACTAAAGATACCATGGGGAGGATGGAGGCACACTAAAAACAAAGTCCACAATACGGCTCGACTCTATCTGGACCCTCATATTCTTCCTTTTTTTCTTATTTCTATTTTTCAGGTTCTTTACAACCCACATCACTTTGCGATGGTACCCAGGGCCCTTTTCCAGGCCCCTTACATATATTCAATCGATGATCCTCTCAAAGGATCATACACCAAGGCGAAAAGTGGCACAGACGTGCGGCAGAGCGTCCAAAGGATCTTCAAGACCACCTTTTCCTTTTTTTAGGACCTGTATAAAGCTTTCCCTTGTTCTTAAATTCTTGGCATGTAAAATAGCCTTGACAATTATGGCATTCTCTGTAAAGAGCACATTCGACGTATCAATCAGAATATAGCAGAAACAATTTTGTCCTACCTTATTCGGTATTGGCCTATTCCATGATCTGTATTCAGGTTAGGTTTAGGGTTTAGGGGCTTCATTGCCACGACTGATTACCATATACACATTGGCTTCAATTTCTAGGGGCTTCATTTGGCCACAAATATTCAAAAACAAAAAGTCTAAACACTTTCACAGTACACTTTGGCGTCCCGAACACCGCATTATATGCATCGGCTCCGAATCATGTCTTTGGTCAATAGTTGGGTTGCCCAGCTCCTGTGGTTACTGTCGGTGTCAAAACCGGCGGATCTCGGGTAGGGGGTCCCGAACTGTGCGTCTAAGGTCGATGGCAACAGGAGACAAGGGACACGATGTTTACCAGGTTTGGGCCCTCTCTATGGAGGTAATACCCTATGTCCTGCTTGATTGATATTGATGAATATGAGTATTACAAGAGTTGATCTACCTCGAGATCGTTATCGCTAAATCCTAGAGTTCTAGCTAGTATGGCTATGATAATGAATCTCCTATCCGAACTAAGTCCTCCGGTTTATATAGACATCGTAAGGATCTAGGGTCACACAAGGTCGGTTACAAAGAAGGGAATCTACATATTCGGTCGCCAAGCTTGCTTTCCACGCCAAGGAGAGTCCCATCCGGACACGGGTGCAGTCTTCGGTCTTCGTATCTTCACAGCCCACCAGTCGGGCCCATGGCTAACAGTCCGGACGCCCCAGGACCCCTTAGTCCAGGACTCCTTGAGTAGCCCCTGAACCAGGCTTCAATGACAAGATATCCGGCACGTAGTTCTGTCTTCGGCATTGCAAGGCGGGTTCCTCCTTCCAAACTCCAAAATAGTCCTCGAATGAATTGATCGTGTTCGGACCTATAACACACACCATAGACAACCATAGAGAGAATACAATAATCCACGAGTCCAATCTGCTGACAACTTTTTACAACATGACATCACGTCCGTCCGGTTATAATTTTGAACCGTTTTTTGCCTGCCGCTCCATGTTTCGAGATGTGGTTGCCATTGGCACGTCTTTTCAAAGCAGAGATTGTGTCCCCTTATTACGGGATTCTCATCAATACGGGCGTGGGTAACCCAATCGTGCCGTTTACACAGCCCTTGGGAATATGAGAGTTTTAAGGCGAGCAGGGAGGCGTTTGATATTTGCGGCCTTTATAAGGGGATAAGGATTCGTCTTTACTCACCCCTGCATTCTCCATCCTCCGCTCATCCATTCTAGAGCTCCAGCACCCAAGCCCTAGCTTCCCCTACCGGAGAAAGCACTCCAACCATGTCCGAATCTGGAGCTGGTGGCAAGTGGATGGCTTCTTCTGTTAAGAAGAAAGACATCAAGGAGCTTCTAGAGGCCGGATACCTGGCCAAGGAGATCGTTCACCGTCTCCCGGTCGAAGGACAGATCATTCCTACCCTAGAGCCCCATGAGAGGGTTGTATTTCTCGCACATTTCATCCGCAGGCAGGGATTCCCTCTCCACCCATTTGTCCGCAGACTGATGTTTTACTACGGGATGGACTTCCATGATCTAGCCCCCAACTTTGTCCTCAACATCTCGGCATTTATAGTTGTTTGTGAAGCCTTCCTCCATATCCCGCCTCACTTCGGCCTATGGCTTAAGACTTTCAATGTAAAGACGAAGGTGGTGAGAGGCCAACAAGCAGAGTGCGGAGGCGCCATGGTGGGCAAGATGCCCAAAGTTATATGGCCCGAAGGCCCCTTCGTGGAGATGGTGAAGGGGTGGCAGTCGGGGTGGTTCTACATCACCGAGCCACGCGACACCAACTAGGCGGCGGCCCCCAAATTTCGATCTAGAGCTCCGCTACGGCTTACCTCCTGGCAAGAGAAGGGCCTCGCCTGGGGCTCTTCGAGCGAGCTGACTGGGCTCCAGACGTGCGTTCAGAACATGATAACCAAGAGGACCAAACTCGTCAACGTGATCCAGGTTATGCTCATTCGCCGGATCCTTCCATGCCAACACTGGACTTGCTATTTGTGGGAGTTTGATCCGGCCAAGCACCAAACACCACCGCCTATGACCGAAGATTGTGGGCTCAGCTTAAAGAGACAGGCCAATTCGGTAAGTTCTTTCATGTATTCAAGGTATAGCCTTTACTGGCATATTTTGAGAAGGAGTCTAAGCCTTCCTATCAATTTTCAGGCCTGGATCGACATAGCGGGGCAGATTAATTGTCCAGCTCCACTTCCCAAAGATGAGGAAACCCCACTCCTAACGAAGATGCTATTTCCGGCACCTTATGATGTGCCGAAGAAGAAGGCAAAGAAGCCGGCAAAAGGGAGCAGGAGCGGCCTTCGCCGAATGGGCGCTTCGGACATGTCATCCGAAGACGAGACTGACTCTTCGGTCGTCGAAGACGACGGCAAGGAGGAAGTAGAAGGCGGCTTCCCCTGGAGGGGGAAAGAAGAAAAGAGAGGCCTCCATGAATCTAGAGGCGAAGGTGCCCAAGAGGGGGAAGGGCCCCCTTGCGGATAACTCCGCATGGGATGTCGAAAGCAGTATGGAGCGAATGCCCCAGACCAAGCCTCGGGCTGCCTCGTAAGTACCAAAACCCTATGCACCTCCCAATACCTGGCCTTTCCAGTTTATAATATTAATATGTTTAAACTATGCCATTACAGTCCGGCCCGCGATGGCTCCCCGCGATCCTCGACAGAGGGTTCGCTAGACTCGAAGGAGATGGCTAGCATGTCTCCACCGCCCGCTCACCCTGCCTCACCCAAGGGTGATGACGAGGTGGCGTCCCAAATGACCTTCTTAGACCAGGGGGAGATTCCAGAAATTGTTAAGTTGGCGCCCCCTCGGCTGCTGGACACATTGGGGAAAAAGCCCCCATGGGGACTGGCAATGGGGGCCAAGTTCCCCTTGGCCCTCTGCCGGATACCATTCCGGAGACCTACACGGCTCCAGAGTCCAGCGAATGGCCTTCCCCAAAAGGAGGAGGTGTGCCTGTTCCACCGATGACCTCTGTCCAACCAGAGGCATCGGATAATCTGTTGGAAGCGATGCGAGGCGTCCCCATTGTGGAGGAGCACCGTGTCCTCATGGGCACGATGGTCGAAAAGGTTCAGTTCGCCAAAAGCGGACTAACCGAGGCCTGCACTAGCCTTTTAACAATCTTTGA
Organism: Triticum aestivum; assembly: GCF_018294505.1. Classification (NCBI taxonomy): domain Eukaryota; kingdom Viridiplantae; phylum Streptophyta; class Magnoliopsida; order Poales; family Poaceae; genus Triticum; species Triticum aestivum. The sequence goes on from NC_057806.1 coordinate 197,269,590, forward strand.
GGTAACAATTGTAGAAAAATATCACAATGTGGACAGTAGCCCCTGATGCTCTGTTCGGTGTCCGGAAAGAAAAAGCCAAACAGGGGATCAAAATAATTTTCGCAGGAGTCTAACATAATATGTCTGTGTGAATAAGCAGGCGTCGCTGCTGGCTGTTGCCGCTCATACTGCGGAGGTCTCTGGACTAAAGCAGAACCTAGAGCAGGCCAAGAAAGAGCTCGACCTCATGAAGAAGCAGCTGGAGGACAGCAAAGGTATGCAGTATCCTACGTGTATGTTTAGGAAGGATGGAGGGTTCATGCTGACTAAAGTGCCATGAACTTTATTAGGGGCCACGACCGAGGTGGCGGCCCTCAAGAAGGCATTAGAGAAGGCTGAGGACAAAGCGGCCAAGTAATGCGTCGCGCGCGAGAAGCACGAGGCCCGGGTCGGCAAGGTTCAGCAAGAGCTCCAGGACGCCGTCAAGAAGTGCGAGTCCTTGGAGTGTGATTCTAAGACGCAAGTGTCCGAACTTGCGAAGGCCCTCCAGAGCGTGCAAGAGGCTCGAGCTGAAGCCCAGAGTGCCCTTCAGGAAATCCAGGTGGCCCAGAAGATCGTGGCGGGTAAGGCTTTCATTATGAAAAGCAAGTCTGTGAAGGAAGCGTTCCTCTTACTTACCCAAATTTTGAGCTCTCTAGGGGCGTTTACGGATTTGCCATGCAACATATCAGATGTTGCCGAGTTCTATCAAGCCGAGGAAGGGAGGTCTACGAAGAAGCTATTCTGGTCTCAAAATCTTGGACCCGAACATTCGGTGTCCTTCAGCGACCAGCTGAAACAGCTGAGAGCTGCACAAGGCGACCGAGCTAGCCATGAAGGAGCTGATAGTCGGACTATGGCCTATCGCGTCGATACCTAGCAGCTACTTCGGACTTGTGAAGCGGCTTGTTGATGCCTATCCCCGGCTTGAGGTAATAAAGCGGTCGGTTTGTATCGAAGGTGCATGGATGGCCTTTGCCCGCGTCAAAACACACTGGGCGAAGATGGATGCCAAGAAGCTAATGACCGAGGGGCCACCTGAGGGCAAGGAGCACCGCCGACCCGAGTTGTATTTTGATGGTGTCCTGGAGGGATCCCGCATTGTTGCGGATCACTGTGCAAAAGACACTATCATTGGATGAATGTATGCGAGCTCCCTCTGCCTTGTATGATGAAACAAAGAGTTTATGCAATATAATGCTTTTTATGTTTTTAAATTTTTACTTCCTGTGCGGCCGTGTTGTATGAAATCTGAGGTTTAACCAGTCATCGTCTTCTGCCTCCATGTAGGTAGTATGGGGGTGTTCGGGATGGAATCTAAACAATCTTTATCCAATTAGATGGTCCTTGAAGGAGTTTTTTAGCGCAACGAACCAGGCAACCAAACTATGTGGCTGTAACGCCCTCACTTAGCCATAGGAGTGCGACAATAAAAATATGGGTGCAGCCCCTAGTATCCGAACTAGAGTGCTATAAGCATCTGATCGGGAAGTACCATTCCTTCACGTAATGCAGAAGAAATCTCCAATGATTTGCAACCTCCGAACAGCTGACCGACTCTCTCCACATCATGACAGTCAGTTTTCGGCTTCCTCTACTGAGGTGCTCCTTTGGATAAACCAAGGCACAATCGCAGTAGTTATCCCTTTACTACCTTAGCCGATATAGTGAAACGTAAGGTAGCAAGCACAGGAGCCGGGAAACCCAACTATTGACCACATACATGATTCAGAGCCAATGGATATAATGCTAAATTCGGGGTGCCGAACTATACTTATAAAAAGTGTTTGGACTTTTGTTGCCATAATGTGGGGTGCTATGAAGCCCATGGCAAACATCAAGCGTACCAAAGTGTACATGTGATACCTAATAGGATTATCCACAGGGGAGCTGAAAAAAGAAAGAAAACAGAAGAGGTATGAAGGTAAAAAGCTGGAGTCCTGCAGCTCCAGCCGCAAACTGTTCTCATTGTAATTTAATTAGTACATCAAGGCGCATTGATACAGGTAGTGCGATAAGCAATAGGCTATTTGACATGCCGAAACCAAGGGAGAGCTGCATGTGGGTCCTGAAAAACAGGTAGAGTTATCGTTAATGGAATCACCTAAAAAGTCCCCCATATGTCTGCATTTCTCGCAGTCTTGCTGTGTTTATCCTTAAAGAGGACCCATGACCAGACCACCAGATGGTGCATGTGGGATTGAGACCTGAAAAGGAAACAAGTAAAAGTGAAAGTATGTGTGTATCCGATGTCGGTTGAGCCGTACTACGGACCACAAGCTAGCTATGCCTCCATCGATGCCCATGGGATTTTGAGTGCGTAGTTATGTACGCGCGGCACGAATGCCACCACTTGATCAGAACTACTACGGAGGCCGGATTGCTAGTCGAGATCCTGACGAGCCGAGCTCTCCTGCTGTAGAGTAGTTCGGGCCCTCTTAATGGTGTCCATGGGCTCGGCAGCCGAATTAAGGTTTTGCTTCAGAAGGCCGCTCTGTACTTCTGCTGCTAAGGCAGCTGTGTGCTCTTCTGTATGGAGGGAGCGTTCCGTATTTCTGTTGACTATTATGACGCCGTGTGGACCGGACATCTTGAGCTTGATATAAGCATAGTATGGTACTACGTTGAATCGAGTGAACGCGGTTCGTCCAAGCAGTGTGTGATAGCCGCTGCAAAAGGGGACGATATCGAATATTAACTCCTCGCTTCAGAAGTTGTCCGGAGATCCGAAGACAACCTCTAGTGTGATTGAGCCTGTATAGCGGGCCTCTACACCTGGTATGACTCCTTTGAAGGTAGTCCCGGTGGGCTTGATTCAAGATTGGTTAATGCCCATTTTTCGTGTTGTATCCTGATAGAGCAGATTAAGGCTGCTACCTCCGTCCATAAGGACGCGAGTCAGGTGGAACCCATAAATTATTGGGTCTAGGACCAGTGTGGCTGAGCCACCATGACAGATACTGGTCAGATGATCCCAATGATCAAAGGTGATCGGGCATGACGACCATGGATTAAATTTTGGGGCGACTGGCTCTATCGCGTAGACGTCCCTGAGCGCACGCTTGCGCTCCCTCTTGGGGATGTGGGTAGCAGATATCATGTTCACCGTTTTGACTTGAGGGGGAAACTTCTTCTGTCCCCCTGTGTTCGGTTGTCGTGGCTCTTCATCTTCGTCCTTGCTTTGCGACCCCTTTTCCCTGTTCTCGGCATTTAATTTGTCGTCCTGTTTAAAAACCCAGCAATCTCTATTTGTATGATTGGGTGGTTTGTTTGGGGTGCCATGAATCTGGCACGGACGATCAAGTATGCGGACCAAGCTGGATGGGCCCGAATTGTTCTTTTGGAACGACTTCTTCCGCTGACCGGACTTAGAGCCACTGAATCTGGCATTGACTGCCATATCCTCGATGTTGTCACTGTTGTTTCGACGCTTGTATCTGTTGTGTCGAGACTTGTCTTTGTTACTTTTAACTTCAGGGGTGCCGGTGTCGCTTGCATTGTTTTTTCTACGGGCCAACCAACTGTCCTCGCGTGCACAGAAGCGAGTCATGAGTGCCGTGAGGGCCACCATGGATTTTGGCTTTTTTGGCCGAGGTGGCAAGCGAGCCATTCATCGTGGATGCTCTGCTTGAAGGCTGCTAGGGCCTCGGCATCTGGACAATCAACGATTTGATTCTTTTTAGTTAAGAACCTAGTCTAGAATTTCCTGGCGGACTCGCCGGGCTGTTGCACTATATGGCTTAGGTCATCAGCATCCGAAGGTCGAACATATGTGCCTTGGAAGTTATCGAGGAAAGCCTCTTCCAAGTCCTCCCAGCTGCCAATAGAATTTTTAGGCAGACTGTTTAGCCAGTGCCGAGCTGGCCCCTTGAGTTTTAAAGGGAGGTATTTGATGGCGTGGAGGTCCTCGCCGCGGGCCATATGAGTGTGGAGAATGAAGTCTTCGATCCGCACCGCGGGGTCCGTGGTTCCATCGTATGATTCTATATTCACGGGTTTGAACCCTTCTGGGTATTCATGATCCAGGACCTCATCGGTGAAGCAATGAGGGTGTGCGGCGCCTCTATATCAGGCCGTATCGCGACGTAGCTCTGATGGAGTCCATCTGCGGTTTTCAGCCCGCCCATGACTAAGTTTGTCACGTCCAAATAGGTGGTAGTCGTCGCGTGTCGAGGCACGTCCTCGCGATTCGTAGATTGATCTAATATGTCTTGCTTTGTTGTTCAGGTTTTGCCGAAGGTCATATGTTTGACCGTGGGCTAATTTACCTCTACCTGTGCACTGAGACGGGGCTAGCTGGTTTTCGGCGTGAGTTGTCGTTTTGTCTCGACCATGTGGTGGTCGGTCAGCCGCATTGTACGATGGAGGTATGTATTTCGGCGCCTCCTCGTCAAACTGAGGTAGCAATTTCCGCTTTGGGTAGTTTTTGGTTGGGCGCTTGAGGCCGTACTCTTCGGCTACTAGGACATCTGTCCATTTATCATTAGCAGATCTTGGTCATCTTGAAGCGATTAGCTGGCGCTTGAAGCGCTCCTGTTCCAGAGGTTCCTTAGGCATGATGAAATTGTCGGTGCCGAGGCTCACCTCATCCTCGGAGAATGGAAGATAACTTCCATCCTCTGAGTCTTCATGTGTGGCCTGCTTGCCAGGGCTAGCCTGCCCATCTTCCCGTTCATCTCGTTCATTAGCTGTATCGACGGGGTCTTCATTGTCTTCGACACCTTATGGAGTGTTATCTTCTCCTGTGCTGGTGTTGTTGTCTTTACTGTGTCGTGACTTACAGGGGCGCCACTGACGCCGGCATTTGGATTGTATTTCGGAAGGTTTATCCTCAGCTGGATCTTCCTTGTCATCGCTGTTGTTTTCTTTTGGTGCATCCACCATGTATACATCATATGAGGAAGAGGTCGTCCAGCGTCCGGTGAACGGCGGGTTCCGGGCCTCTTCTTCTCTGGCATCGTCATCCATACCGTCGATGTCCTCGGAGTCGTAATCAAGTTCGTCGATTAAATCCTCGACCGTGGCTACGAAGTGGGTGGCGGGTGGGAAGCAAAGTTCTCCACCGTCAGCCCCTAGTTCGAGCCGGATATAGTTCGGTTGTGAGTCCTCCGCCAAGGATAGGTTTTTTAATGAGTTTAGCACATCGCCCAAAGGCGAGTGCTGGAAGATGTCTGTGATGCTGAATTCGAAGATCCACAAACAATCAAGCTCGGCGTCCGCAGGTTCACGTGGTTCAGAACTTATGACCGGAGACGAGTCCAGAGTTCCGCTGACAAAAATGTCGTGAGAGATTAAGTCTATGTGCGGCTCCAACGCCGTGGAACCTGTGGCCTCCATGGTGGGGTTGATCCTCCCGTCCTTGGATGGCGCAGCTTACTCCGGATCTAAGGCCAAGGCAGTTGCAGGAGCAATCTCCTGGATGCGGCCTAATGATAGATTTAGGTCATGATCATCGGGGTGACCAGGAGCGGCTACTGCGGTCTCGAATCCGGAGAAGATAAAGTCCCAATGGATGTCCGCAACGTATTTCAAGCTCCTGAATCTAACCTGATGGCCAGGGGCATAGCTTTCGATCTGCTCCAGATGGCCGAACAAGTTGGCCCGCAGTGCGAAGTCGCCGAACATGAAGATCTGTCCGGGGAGAAAAGTTTCCCTTGGACAACGTCATTATGGACTATTGAAGGGGCCATCAAACCTTTTGGCGACAGCACAATGGAACTCTCAATGAAAGCACCATTGTCGGTGTCAAACCGGCGGATCTCGGGTAGGGGGTCTCGAACTGTGCATCTAAGGTCGATGGTAATAGGAGACAAGGGACACAATGTTTACCCAGGTTTGGGCCCTCTCTATGGAGGTAATACCCTACGCCCTTCTTGATTGATATTGATGAATATGAGTATTACAAGAGTTGATCTACCTCGAGATCGTAATGGCTAAACCCTAGAGGTCTAGCTGGTATGGCTATGATGATGAATCTCCTATCCGAACTAAGTCCTTCGGTTTATATAGACACCGGAAGGATCTAGGGTTACACAAGGTCGGTTACAAAGAAGGGAATCTACATATTCGGTCGCCAAGCTTGCCTTCCACGCCAAGGACAGTCCCATCCAGACACGGGTGCAGTCTTCGGTCTTCGTATCTTCACAGCCCACCAGTCCGTCCCATGGCTAACAGACCGGTCGCCAGAGGACCCCTTAGTCCAGGACTCCCTCAGTTATCACCTTACGTTCCGCTTGTTCGGCTAAGGTAGTAAAGGGAGAACTACTGCGATTGTGTTTCCGGCTCGTCCAGTCAAATACCTCAGTAGAGAAAGCCGAAAATTGACTATCATTATATGGTGAGAGCTGGTCAGTGGTTCGGTGACTTATTAAATCTTTTTGCAATTTTTTCTGTATTACACGAAGGATTGGCCTTCACCCGGTAAGGCGTCTAAAGCCCCCCATCCATAGTTTACTCCTCCAGTCATAGTGTCGTAGTGCTTAGGCGAAGCCCTGCGCGGATCACATCACCATCACTGTCACCATGCCATCGTGCTAACAGAACTCTCCCTCGACCCTGAAACGGATCAAGAGTTCGAGGGACGTCATCGAGCTGAATGTGTGCTGAACTCGGAGGTGCCGTACGTTCGGTACTTGATCGGTTGGATCGGGAAGACGTTCGACTACATCAACCATGTTAACCGTATGCTTCCGCTTTATGTCTACGAGGGTACATAGACACACTCTCCCCCTCTCATTGCTATGGATCTCCTAGATAGATCTTGCATGCTCGTAATTTTTTTTAAATTGCATGCTACGTTCCACAACAAGAAGAAGAAAAATGATAGGACTTTGCATGCCTCTAGTGAACCTGAAGTAGAAAAACCCATTGATAATGATAATGAAGTATTTATCTCTGATGCTGAAACTCAATCTAGTAATGAACATTCACCTTCTGATAATGAAAAAGATAATGATGAGGTTCATGAAGACACTCAAACAAATAATAAAGAACCAGACAATGATGTTGATATAGAACCAATAGTCAATCTTGATAACCCACAACCCAAGAATAAAAGATATGATAAAAGGAACTTTGTTGCTAGAAAACATGGTAAGGAAAGAGAACCATGGGTTCAAAAATGTATGCCCTTTCCACCTAAATCAACTAAGAAGAAGGATGATGAAGAATTTGAACGCTTTGATGAAATGATTAGGCCAGTCTTTTTGCGTACCCACTTGACTGATATCTTAAAAATGGCCCCTTGTGCAAAGTACATGAAAGACATCATCACCAATAAGAGAAAAATATCTGAAGCTTAAATCTCCACCATGCTTGCTAATTATTCCTTTAAGGATGGAGTACCTAAAAAACTTGGAGATCCGGGAATACCAACTATACCTTGCTCCATCAAAAGAAACTATGTGAAAACTGCTTTATCTGATTTAGGAGATGGTGTTAGTGTTATGCCTTTCTCTTTATATAAAAGACTTGATTTCAATAAACCCACACCTACCGAAATATCTTTGCAAATGGCTGACTAATCAACCGCCATACCTATCGGTATTTTTAGGATGTGCCCGTTGTTGTTGCAAATGTTACTATCTTAACTGACTTGGTTATAATTGAGATTCCCAAGGACGACAACATGTCAATTATCCTTGGTAGACCTTTTTGAATACTGCAGGGGTTGTTATTGATTGCAATAAAAGCAAGATCACTTTTCATATCAATGGTAATGAGCACACAGTGCACTTTCCAAAGAAACAATTCCAAGTGAATGGTATTAACGGTATTGAAAAATCTCCGACAATCACTATTGGAAGTTTTCAACTACCTTTACCTACTACCAAAAAGAAATATGAAATGATTATTGTTAGGGACATTCATATCCCCATAGAGTAATCTAGTGTTTTATGAAAGTTCTTCGGTTTCATGCTAATCGAAAGTGGTTGTTAATAAGACTTGATCAACCTTATTAATGGATCATTTTTAAGAGGTATGAAGTTGATGTATTTAATGAGCACTACCTTCTGTCCCTACCTTTTGTTTTCTGTTTTTATTTGTTAAATAAAATAAAATGCCATGTTTTGTCCATTTTCTGAATTTCTATGCAATAAAAAATGACCCAAAAATGAAAGTTCTCAGAATGCTCTGAAATTTTAATATGATTTTTTTCTGAATATTTCTGAATTTTTGGTGCAAATAACATCATAGGGGGTGCACCAGGTGGGCACAACCCACCTGGGCGCGCAAACAACCCCGGGCGCGCCCTGGTGGGTTGTGATCCCCATGTTGGCCCCCTCACTTATCTCTTTAGCCCATGTCACCACCTACCTCTAGAAAAATATCATCATTGCTCTCTCTCTCTCATGTTCTCGCCCTCACACCCATGGATTTCGATCTCTTTGCTCGAAGCTCGGTTTCCAAAACTATTTTGGGGGATTGTTGCTTGGTATGTGACTCCTCCATTGTTCCAATTAGTTTTTGCTTTAGTGGTTTATATTTTGAATAATTAGTTACTCTTGGTGTTGCTATAGATGAGCTTGCATGTTGAATTCTTAGAGTTCTAAGTAGTTTGAATGCTTGATATGGCCTCTATGCATCCCTATGAGTAGTCACTATCAATCTTGTGAAGTTTTCTTGACAAATTTTTGTGACCCATTTTTTCCAGAAAATTGTATGCAAATATGATGAACCTCTTTGGAAGGAGTTCTTCGAGGAGGAGGTCCTGATACATCTCCGTCGTATCTATAATTTTTGATTGGTTCATGCCAATATTATACAAGTTTCACATAATTTTGGCAACTTTTTATATGATTTATTGGACTAACCTATTGATCCAGTGCCCAGTGCCAATTCTGGTTTTCTGCATGTTTTGCTGTATCGTAGAGTATCCATATCAAACGAAGTCCAAATGCAATAAAATTATACAGAGAATTATTTTGGAATATATGTGATTTTTGGGAGTTGGAATCACCACAAACAGAGGCCCACACAGCCCACAAGACACCAGGGCGCGCCAGAGGGCCCTGGCGCGTGGTGGTGGGTTGTGCCCTCCTCGAACGTCGGATGGACCTCTACTTCGGGCGCAAGTAAGCTTATATCCGGAAAAATATCGTGTTAAAACCTCAGCGCAATCAGAGTTACGGATCTCCCGGAATATAAGAAACGGTTTTCGGCCAGATCTGGGAACGCGAAACAGAAGAGAACAAAGAGGGAGTTCGAATCTCGGAGGGGCTCCCACCCCTCTGCCACCATGGAGACCATGGACCAAAGGGGTAACTCTCCTCCCATCTAGGGGGAGGCCAAGGAAGAAGAAGAAGGAGGGGGCTCTCTCCCCCTCTCTCCCGGTGACGCCGGAACGCCGCCGGGGCAAGGATCATGACGGCGATCTACATCAACAATCTTGCTACCGCCAACACCAACTCTCTCCCCCTCTATGCAACAGTGTAACACCTCTTCTCCCCGTTGTAATCTCTACTTAAACATGGTGCTCAACTCCATATATTATTTCCCAATGATCTATGGTTATCTTATGATGTTTGAGTAAATCCGTTTTTTCCTATAGGTTAATCATGATCTTGGTTCGTATGATTGTATATTTTATTTATGGTGCTGTCCTACGGTGCCCTCCGTCTCGCGCAAACATGAGGGGTCCCCGCTATAGGTTGTTGCAATATGTTCATTGTTTGCTTATTGTCGGTGTTGCGGGGGTGACAGCAGCCTAAACGCAGATAAGTGGGTTATGGCATTTGGGAGTAAAGAGGACTTGATACTTAATGCTATGGTTGGGATTCACGACCTTAATGATCTTTAGTAGTTATGGATGCTTGCTAGAATTCCAATCATAAGTGCATATGATCCAAGTAGAGAAAGTATGTTAGCTCATGCCTGTCCCTCATATAAAATTGCTAGAATGATTACCGGTACTTGTCATCGACTGCCTAGGGACAAATGTCTTTCTTGTTGACAAAAGCTATCCACTTTTATTACCTTGCAATTTATTTGCAGTTTTATTCTCACAAAGTACTCATAGTTTTATCCTTGCAAAATAGTTTCATACTTGTTTCCGGTTAAGCAAATGTCAAGTGTGCATAGAGTTGTATCGGTGGTTGATAGAACTTGAGGGAATATTTGTTCTACCTTTAACTCCTCATTGGGTTCGACACTCTTATTTATCGAAGAAGGCTACAGACGGTCCCCTATACTTGTGGGTTATCAAGACCTTTTTCTGGCGCCGTTGTCGGGGAGCAATAGCGTGGGGTGAATATTCTCGTGTGTGCTTGTTTGCTTTATCACTAAGTAGTTTTTATTTCTTGTTCTAAGTTGTTCTCTATCTTTAGTTATGGATATGGAACACGAAACACCAAAAAAAATTAGTTGTACTTGCTACTCAACCCTCGATGCTCGTTATGTGAAAAATATTATGTAGTATTTTGATAATCCTGAGAAAACCCCATTCAACTTGATAATGGGAGTAACGTTGGATCAACGTGAATACTTTAGGGATTATCGGTTGACACAAAAAGGGAAACTTTCATGGGATCAAATTATATGTTGCATTTGTATGCTCGGGATTTATGCTTGAGATATGATTATACTTGTTGCTCTAGGATGAATGCTCCACACCTTCCCCTTTCATGCAAATTTAATGATAATGAAACCTTAGCTTCTTATGCTAATGGTAGATATGATTATTATGATGTGGAACGAATAGAAGAATTTGTTGCTTTTAAGGGTGCTTATGAAATTGAATCTTTGTTGCAAAAGTTTGAAGCTTTTGATGATGATGTTTATAGACCTGAAAATTTTGCCATTCTTAAATATTATTATGATAATTATAAATATAATTCCGATATTGATGAATTTATTGAGAAAATCTCTGCTTTTCGAGAAGACACTAATATTTTGCAAGAGTCTATGGAAGAAGAAATTGATGAAACTGTGAGGTCATTGGATGAAAAAGATGATGAGGAGAGCGAAGAACAAAATGAGGAAGAGCGGATTAGCTACCCGTGCCCACCTTCTAATGATAGTAACTCTTCAACTCATACATTGTTTAATGTCCCTTCGTTCTTACCAAAGGATGAATGCTATGATAATTGCTATGATCCCACTGATTCATTTGAAATATCCCTTTTTGATGAACTTGATGCTTGTGGCCAAGATGCCAATATGAATTATGCTTATGGATATGAACTTGCTATAGTTCCTTATGTTAAGAATGAAATTGTTGCTATTGCAACAAACCTGGGTGGGCACAACCCACCAGGCGCCCCCTCTAGGCGCGCTGATGACCAACAATTATAGGGGATCAATTGCAGCTCTTTCCGATAAGTAAGAGTGTCAAACCCAACGAGGAGCAGAAGGAAATGACAAGTGGTTTTCAGCAAGGTACTATCTGCAAGTGCTGAAATTGTAAGTAACAGAGTAGTTTGATAGCAAGATAATTTGTAACGAGCAAGTAACGATAATAGTAGCAAAGGTGCAGCAAGGTAGCCCAATCCTTTTGAGGCAAAGGACATGCCAAAACGGTTTCTTATGATAAGCAAAGTGTTCTTGAGGGCACACGGGATTTTCATCTAGTCACTTTCACCAGGTTGGTTTGATTTTTGTTCACTACTTTGATAATTTGATATGTGGGTGGACCGGTGCTTAGGTGATGTTCTTACTTGAACAAACCTCCTACTTATGATTAACCCTCCCGCAAGCATCCGCAACTACGAGAAAAGTATTAAGAATAAATTCTAACCATAGCATTAAGCTTTTGGATCCAATCGGCCCCTTACGGAATAGCGCATAAACTGGGGTTTAAGCTTCTGTCACTCTGGCAACCCATCATCTAATTCTACTCCACAATGCATTCCCTTAGGCCCAAATATGGTGAAGTGTCATGTAGTCGACGTTCACATGACACCACTAAGGGAATCACAACATACATACTATCAAAATATCGAACACATATCAATTTCACATGATTACTTGCAACAGGATTTCTCCCGTGACCTCAAGAACAAAAGTAACTACTCACAAATAATAATCATGATCAAGATCAGAGGGGTATTAAGTAGCATATTGGATCTGAACATATAATCTTCCACCAAATAAACCATATAGTAATCAACTACAAGATGTAATCAACACTACTAGTCACCCACAATCACCAATCTATAGTTCTGGTAACAAGATTGAACACAGGAGATGAACTATGGTTTGAGATGAGATGGTGTTGTTGAAGATGTTGATGGAGATTACACTCCCCAAGATGGGAGAGTTGTTGGTGATGATGATGACGATAATTTCCCCCTCCAGGAGGGAAGTTCCCCCGCGGAATCGCTCCGCCGGAGGGCAAAAGTGCTCCTGCCCAAGTTCCGCCTCAAGACGGCGGCGCTCCGTCCCGAAAGTCCTCTCCTTATTTTGTCTAGGTTAAAATGACTTATATACCAGAAGATGGGCACCGGAGGTGGGCCTGGGTGAGCACAACCCACCAAGGCGCGCCTGGGCTCCTTGACACGCCCAGGTGGGTTGTGCCCACCTGGTGGGCCTCCTATGGTACTTATTTGCTCCAATATTCATTATATATTCCATACAAAAATCTCTGTGACGTTTTAGCTTGGTTGGAGTTGTGTAGAATAGGTAGCCTAACATAGCTTTTCCAGGTCCAGATTTCCACTTGCCGGAATTCTCCCTCTTTGTGTGTACCCTGCAAATTATGAGAGAAAAGGCATTAGATTTACTCCAAAAAGCATTATTATGTATAAAAACGTCATAAATAATAGTATGAAAACATGATGCAAAATGGACGTATCACGCGCCCAGGTGGATTGTCCCCACCTGGTGGCCCCACGGACCTCAACCCTGACACTATAAAATCACATATTCGGAGAAAAAATCAGAGAGGAAGAATTATTGCATTTCACGAGACGGAGCCACCACCACCTCCTGTTCTTCATCGGGAGGCCAGATCTGGAGTCCGTTTGGGGCTCCGGAGAGGGGGGGTCTTTGATCTTCGTCATTGCCAACCCTTCTCCATCGCCAATTCCATGATGCTCCCCACTGGGAGCGAGTAATTCCTTCGTAGGTTCGTTGGTCGGTGAGGAGTTGGATGAGATTCATCATGTAATCAAGTTAGTTTTGTTAGGGCTTGATCCCTAGTATCCATTATGTTCTGAGATTGATGTTTCTATGCCTTTGCCATGCTTAATGCTTGTCACTTTGGGCCCGGGTGCCATGATTTCATATCTGAACCGTCTATGTTATCACCATTATATCTATGTTCTAGATCTGATCTTACAAGTTATAGTCACGTACTACGTGTTATGATCCGGCAACCCCGGAGTGACAGAAATCGGGACACTTCCCGGTGATGATCGTAGTTTGAGGAGTTCATGTATTCACTATGTGTTAATGCTTTGTTCCGGTTCTCTATTAAAAAGAGGCCTTAATATCCCTTAGTTTCTAATAGGAGCCCGCTGCCACGGTATGGTTGGACAAAAGATGTCATGCAAGTTCTTTCCATAAGCACGTATGACTATTTACGAAATACATGCCTACATTATATTTATGAACTAGAGCTAGTGTCGTATCGCCCTAGGTTATGACTGTTATATGATGAATATCATCCAATGAATTCACTGATCCAATGCCTACGAATTTCTCTTATATTGTTCCTGCTAAGTTACTACTGTTACTGTTACCACTGTACTTGCCACAAAATCATTGCTATCACTGTTACCATTACTATTGTTATTGCTACTACTATCAAAATTATCATACTACTTTGCTACTGATCACCTTGCTGCAGATAATTAATCTCCAAGTGTGGTTGAATTGACAACTCAACTGCTAATACTTGCAAATATTCTTTGGCTCCCCTTGTGTCGAATCAATAAACCCTCGAAAACTGTTGCAATCCCCTATAATTCTGGGTTATCAAGACCTTTTTCTGGTGCCATTGTCAGGGAGCATAGCTATATTTGTGGAGTCACTTGGGATTATTATCAAATTATCACTATGAAGAATCTGAAGGATGCTAAAACTAAGATTTTTTCCTCCAAGATGAGGGGAGGTAAGGACTTGCCATCTAGCTCTGCACTTGATTCACCTTCTGTCATAAGTAGAATTGTAACACCACCACATGCTATTAATCCGGATATGTCGCAAGTTATTGATGATGCTACTTCTGCTATGATTGATACTCATGATGATGCTAGTATCTTGCTTGATGATAATGTGGCACTAGGTGAATTTCTTGATGAACAACTTGCTAGAACTAAAGCTTTTGAGAATGCTGCAACTGATGAAATTGTTGAAACTGATGAAGAGCGTGAAACTGGAAATCTCGAAACACCTATTAGAACTAGTTCTCCTAGATATGAATTGCCTAAGATACCAGAAGGTTATGTTATGGATGAGAAGACAACTAGAGACTTTCTTGCTTGCAATGATAGGTATGATCTTAAGAAATTATTATGCAATCTAAAAGGAAAATCTTTGAATGCTAGAATGAAATGTGATCCTAATTTTCCACTTCACCTATATTTGTGGATGACAAGGATTATGAATTTTCTGTCGATCCAGAGTTAATTACATTGGTTGAATTTGATCCTTTCCATGGTTATGAAACTGAAACTGTTGTGGCATATCTTACTAAGTTGAACGACATAGCCACTCTTTTTGCTCATGATGAGAAAATTCTCTACTATTATATTCTCAAATTATTTCCATTCTAATTAAAGGGTGATGCTAAGACTTGGTATAATACTCTTGCACCTGGTTGTGTGCGTAGTCCCCAGGATATGATTTATTACTTCTCTGAAAAATATTTTCCTGCTCATAAGAAAGAAGCTGCCTTACAGGTAATATTTAACTTTGTGCAAATTGAGGAAGAGAGTCTCCCACAAGCTTGGGGGAGGCTTCTCCAATTGCTTAATTCTTTTCCTAATCATCCTCTTAAGAAAAATGAAATACTCGATATTTTCTATAATGGACTAACCGATCCTAAATAGTTGTGCTGGTTTTGTTTTTAGGGAATGGACTGTTGAACAATCTGAGGAACTATTGAATAACATATATGTAAGTGCATCTAGTGCCACCCCTAGTTGGTTTTAGAGTATTGATGACAAACTTAGTTGAGGGACTAATGTGTTTGTGAGAATTGCAGGATAACACAAGTAGTAGTCCCTCATTGATTCGGTTTACCTACCGGAGATGACCCCTAAAAATGTGTGAAGACATTGAAGACAATGGTGGTATGTGAAAATAATCACAACGAAGATTATGACTCAAGAAGACATTCACGTGAAGACTATGGAGTGGGAAGACATAGCTGTTTCGTAGTTGCCTTTTCTTCTTTGTTGAGTCATAGGAACCACCGTACTGTTAAGTGGGGTCCAAGTGAACAAAGTCAGAGTGACTACAGTGATGCTCAACCAACTACTATGTCTTCGCGCGAATGCAATCAGAGTAAATCTTATCCAGAGCTAGACGAGTCATCTTTACTTGTAGCCCAAGTCAAGCTGTCGCGTGTGTTTGAAATTTGACCGTTGGACATGTGTCAGTTCCTTAGTGACCCAGGGTCATTTCGGACAAATCAGGTTGGGTTGCCTCGTGGCTATAAATAGCCCACCCCCTACACCATAAATTGGTGGCTGCTTAGAGTTACTGCATGGCTTTTGTCGTTTGAGAGCATCCCACCTCCGAAGCCTTTGAGAGAGAAATCCTTGTGAGGACAAAGTCATAAACACCCAGAGCCAAAGAGTGTTAGGCATCACTGAAGTCTTTCTGTCTGCATGATCTGAAGACTTATTACACTTGAGGACTATGAATCCTCCAGCCGGTTAGGCGTCGCGTTCTGAGCATCCAAGAGTCATTGTGGATCGCTAGTGAACGAAGTCTGTGAAGGTTTGGAAGTATACCTTGAAGACTTACCAGAGTGATTGAGCGAGGACTGTGTGTCCTTAGCTCAAGGGGAATAAGGTGAAGACGCGGTCTTCTGAGTTAAATCTCAGCCTCCCTAACCAGACGTGTAGTTTTCACAGCAACTAGAACTGGTCCAACAAATACCTATCCTCACCAAGCAACTGGTTCTATCCTTGCAGACTAAGGCATAGCCTAGTGGTGAGAAGGGGCTGATGCCTTCCCACCCACCCAGGTTCAAGGCATGGTACTCGCAATTTGGGTTTGTTGCACCAATTATACTGTAGGGGGTTCCCTTACAGTCTTTCTATCAAAAAAACTGGTTCTATCCTTACCTCTCTCTTTACTTACAGTCTGTCTTCATGAAGTCAATGTCTACTTGCACTGTGGGAAGACTGTTGTTGATTGGCTTGATACTATCTTCCATCTTGATCCATAATACCTAGCTGCTGATAGTCTTCGTGCTTTTACTTCATTGCTTACTTGACTATGGCCTGTCTAGTGTAGTCTACCTTCCGCTGCATATTAATAGGTTCATTTCTACTGTTTGTCTTCAAAGCCCCTGTGTTTTGAAGACTTTCATAAAAATCGCCTATTCACCCCCTCTAGTCGATAACTAGCACTTTCAATAAAAAAATTATTATGATTGGGCTCTTCCCGAACCACCGCTCAAACCTACTGCGAAGAAGAGGGGTATCTTATATCTCAGTCTTGAAGATATGCAAGAGGCAAAGAAATCTATGAAGGAAAAATGTATTAAAGCTCGGGATGTCAAAAAATTTACCTCCTATTGAAGAAATACATGTGCTTGATACACCACCACCACCTAAGGTGGTAGAGGTAAATTCTTTAATGAAATTCAATGACAATGACAATCCTTATAATATGCATCCTAGTCAATGCCTTTGTGAGTTTGATAACTACATTAGAAAGCAAGATCACTTCAATGCAAATGTTATGAAACAATTGAAGTACAATTCTGATATGATTGCTCACTTGAGTGACTTGTTATTTAGAATTACCAATGATATTAGAGGTGTAGGAAAACATGCCTCTATGGTTCAAACTCAACTAGAGCAAGTTGTTAAATCTCAAAGAGAATTGCTCGATGAAATGAACCATAATATCAATGATCATGCTGTTAGAGTAATGACCAGAGGAGGTAGAATGACTCAGGAACCACTTTATCCTGAGGGACACCCAAAAAGAATTGAACAAGACTCTCAAAGAGTTAACACTAATGCACCTAGTCCTTCTAAAAAGAAAAAAAGTGAAGGAAATATGCCCTAGAGGCAATAATAAAGTTGTTATTTATATTTCCTTATATCATGATAAATGTTTATTATTCATGCTAGAATTGTATTAACCAGAAACTTAGTACATGTGTGAATACATAGACAAAACAGAGTGTCCCTAGTATGCCTCTACTTGACTAGCTTGTTAATCAAACATGGTTAAGTTTCCTGACCATAGACATGTGTTGTCATTTGATGAATGGGATCACATCATTAGAGAATGATGTGATGGACAAGACCCATCCGTTAGCTTAGCATAATGATCGTTATGTTTTATTGCTATTACTTTCTTCATGACCTATACATATTCCTCTGACTATGAGATTATGCAACTCCCGAATACCGGAGGAACACCTTGTGTGCTATCAAACGTCACAACGTAACTGGGTGATTATAAAGATGCTACGCAAGTGTCTTCGAAGGTGTTTGTTGGGTTGGCATAGATCAAGATTATGATTTGTCACTCCGAGTATTGGAGAGGTATCTGCGGGCCCTCTCAGTAATGCACATCACTATAAGCCTTGCAAGCAATGTGACTAATGAGTTAGTGTTGGGATGATGCACTACAGAATGAGTAAAGAGACTTGCCGGTAACGAGATTGAACTAGGTATGATGATACTGATGATCGAATCTTGGGCAAGTAACATACCAATGACAAAGGGAATAACGTATGTTGTTATTGCGGTTTGACCGATAAAGATCTTCATATAATATGTAGGAACCAATATAAGCATCTAGGTTCCCCTATTGGTTATTGACCGGAGATGTTTCTCAGTCATGTCTACATAGTTCTCGAACCCGTAGGGTCCGCACACTGAACGTTCGATGACGATTTGTATTATGAGTTATGTGTTTTGGTGACCGAAGTTTGTTCGGAGTCCCAGATGATATCACGGACATGACGAGGAGTCTCGAAATGGTCGAGAGGTGAAGATTCATATATTGGAAGGTAGTATTCGGACATCGGAATGGTTCCAAGTGGTTCCGGTATTTTACCGGAGTACCGGGGGTTACCGGAACCCCCTAGGGGAAGTATTGGGCCTAGATGGGCCTTAGTGGAGAGAGAGGAGGCCCGCAAGGGGTGGCCGCGCCCCCCATGGCAGTCCGAATTAGATTAGGGAAGGGGGCGGTGCCCCCCTTCCCTCTCCCTCTCCTCTTCCTTCCTTCCCCCCTCCGGTGAAGAAAGGAAAAAGGGGGGGATCCTACTAGGAGTGGAGTCCTAGTAGGACTCCCCCCATGGCGCATGCCTCCTGGCCAGCCTCCTCCTCCTCCCCTCCTTTATATACGGGGGCAGGGGCACCCCATAGCACATCAATTGTTTTCTTAGCCGTGTGTGGTTCTCCCCTCCACAATTTACTCCTCCGGTCATAGCGTCGTAGTGCTTAGGCGAAGCCCTGCATGGATCACATCATCATCACTGTCACCATGCCGTCGTGCTGACGGAACTCTCCTTCGACCGTCTACTGGATCAAGAGTTCGAGGGACGTCATCAACTGAACTTGTGCTGAACTCGGAGGTGCCGTACATTCGGTACTTGATCGGTTGGATCGCGAAGACGTTAGACTACATCAACCGCGTTAACCTAACGCTTCCGCTTTCGGTCTACGAGGGTACGTAGACACACTCTCCCCCTCTCATTGCTATGCATCTCATAGATAGATCTTGCGTGATCGTAGGATTTTTTTTGAAATTGCATGCTATGTTCCCCAACAGTGGCATCCGAGCCAGGTCTATGCGTAGATGATATGCACGAGTAGAACACAAAGAGTTGTGGGCGATAATAGTCATACTGCTTACCACCAACGTCTTATTTTGATTCGGCGGTATTGTTGGATGAAGCGGCCCGGACCAACATTACATGACAACGTTCATGAGATCGGTTCTACCGACGTGCTTTTACACGCAGGTGGCTGGCGGGTGTCTGTTTCTCCAACTTTACTTGATTCGAATTTGACTATGGCCGGTCCTTGTTGAAGGTTAAAACAGCACACTTGACGAAAAATCGTTTTGGTTTTGATGCATTGGTAAGAATGGTTCTTCCTAGAAGCCCGTAGCAGCCACGTAAAACTTGCAACAACAAAGTAGAGGATGTCTAACTTGTTTTTGCAGGGCATGTTGTCATGTGATATGGTCAAGACATGATGTGATATAAGTTCTTGTATGAGATGATCATGTTTTGTAAAAGTTATCGACAACTGGCAGGAGCCTTATGGTTGCCGCTTTATTATATGAAATGCAATCGCCATCTAATTGCTTTACTCTATCATTAAGCGGTGCCGATAGTCATAGAAGCAATAGTTGGAGAGACGACAACGACGCTACGATGGTGATCAAGGTGTCAAGCGGTAACACCCCGGATATGATTTACCTAATATGTACTCCAACTCTTGCCGTTTCCGGCGTTAAATTATTTTATTTTCTCAGGTTTGGGTTTTTGTCTCCGCGTGTTGTTGTTGTTGTCATGCATCTCATATCATGTCATCATGTGCATTGCATTTGCATACGTGTTCGTCTCATGCATCCGAGCATTTTCCCCGTTGTACGTTTTGCATTCTGGCGCTCCGTTCTCCTCCGGTGGTCTTTTCTACCTTTCTTTCGTGTGTGGGGGTTAAAATTTCCGGATTGGACCGAGACTTGCCAAGCGGCCTTGGTTTACTACCGGTAGACCGCCTGTCAAGTTTCGTACCATTTGGACTTCGTTTGATGCTCCAACGGTTAACCGAGGGACCGAAAAGGCCTCGTGTGTTGCAGCCCAACACCCCTCCATTTTGGCCCAAAACCCACCAAAACCCTCTCCATCATCCAGAGCGTTCGATCACGATCGCGTGGCCGAAAACCGCACCTCATTTGGACACTCCTAGCTCCCTCTATGCCTATAAATACCACCCCCATTCGAAATCCCGGTTCTTCTTCCCCTAACCCTAGTCTCCTCCCACCTCTCGCCGCCGGATGCGTCCGCTTCGGGCCGGACGTGTCCGACCCAACCGCCGCCGCCACGTGGCGCCCTCCAGTTCGCCCGCCGCTCGCGCCCACTTCGCCGGCCCGCAGCCTCGCCCGCGCCGCTTCCTCCGGACGCTGCCATCGTCCTCTCGCGCGGCGAGCCACCCTCCTCATCGCCTCGCACCCGGCCGCCGCAGGCGCCATCGCCGGCGAACTCCGGCCGGCCGCACCTCGCCGAGCTTTGCCTCCTCGTCCCCCCGAGCCGCGAAGACCTCCGCCGCCACTCCCCGCTGTCGCCGGCGGCCCCTCCAACCGGATCCGGGCAGGAGCCAGCCAGATCCGGCCTTTCCTCGCCGGCCCTGGCCACCACCGCCTCACCGGAGTGCGTGCGCCGCCGCCTCGGTTCGCGGACCCAGCAAACCCTAGATCCGGATCGGTTTCGGAGGTCTTTCTTTTAAGCATATTTCAACGTGTCGTAACTTTGCATCCGTAACTCCGTTTTGCGCATGTAGCATATCAAAATGTTCACCTCAGGAAGTGCATCATATCATCTCATTGCATCATTTTCATTTGAGTTCATCTTGATGCCCGAAATGCTGTTGGAAGAGTGCTATTTGAGTTAGTTGTCAGATCTGCTGCTCCAAATAGCTATTTGTCATTTTTGCCATGATTATTGTGTGCATGATATGCCCATGAGCTCTACATATGTTTTGTTATATGCTTTGCCATCTTTCCATAGGTGCAATCCATGTATTTTTGTGATGTGTGTGGCGACTAGCACAAGCTTGCAAAGTGGTGCATTCGTTAATGCTGATTTCAGGGACTTAGCAATTCCACCAAGTCCTTGATCTGTTTTTATCAGTATGCCATATGTTCATGTTGTTTCCTAGTGATCCGTGCCTCTTTTGAGGATGATCAGTAAGGATGTTTTGTTAATCTTGTAGTGCTATATCCATCCATGGCTTTTTTTGCAATTATGGAGTACCCTAGCTTGAGTCAATCGACCTCTACTTTTGCTATTTCGTGAATCTGGGCAGATTGTCTACTTGTTAGCGATTTTGCCGAGGATGTTGTAGTTTATCCGTGCATGCTATGTTGTTGTTCTTGCCATGTCTAGTTTGTATAATGTGTATTCTTGATGGATGTATGCTTAGATTGTCATGACATGCTCTGTAGTGAGCGCATCGAGCTCGTAAACATGCCTACTTGATATCTGATTTGCATGTTCCAGTTTTTCTCTAAGTCTGAGAACTGATTATGTTTTTGCTATGTTCACATGCTTGCAATTGTATTTTCTGATACCTTTTGGCTCAAGGTCACTAAGGCACTTTTGTTAAGCTCTTTGAGTAGCTCCATGCCATGCCTTGCTTTGCCATGTTAAGTTCCTGTAGTATATTGTTTTATTGCTCCAAAGTGTGCTACCTGATCTGAAATTCGAGACAAGTGTTAATTTCACAAAGTCTGAAACCTGTTTACCAATTGCACTTTTGCCATGCTTGTTTGAACCTGTTAATGGATGAATTGGCCGTAGCTCAGTGTTCATCTTTTGTTAAGCATCATGAATGGATCCATGCCTTGTATTTTGTTGTCATGTTTGGGTGATGTAGCATGTTTGTCTTGTTGCATTTAGATGGCTACTTGCTGTATATCGCAGACCGGTGCCATATTTGAATTGCTTGCCATTTCCAAACCGTACATCCGATTCCGGCGTTCTATATATCGATTTCAACCGAAATCTCCTCACCTTTCCAGTGGCACACTTGGTTTTCCATGTTGAGGCCAGGTCCATTCATTCCTTGTCAAATCTTGCATATGCATCACATATCGCATCCCGCATAGCATACCATGTTTGCATCATGTTGTTTGAGCTTTGCACGTGGTTGATTGTGTCCTTTTTGCTTGTTTGTCTTGTTTGGGTAGATCCGGGAGACGAGTTCGCTAACGAGGAGCCCATTGAGTTTGCTTTCGAGGATCCAGTCAACTCTGACAACTTTGCAGGCAAGATGATCATACCCTCGAAATCACTTCTATCTTTGCTTTGCTAGATGCTCGCTCTTTTGCTATGCCTATGCTATGATGCCTACCACTTGATTATCATGCCTCCCAAATTGCCATGTCAAACCTCTAACCCACCATGTCCTAGCAAACCATTGATTGGCTATGTTACCGCTTTTCTCAGCCCCTCTTATAGCATTGCTAGTTGCAGGTGAAGATTGGAGATCATTCCTTGTTGGAACATTATTTTCTTGTTGGGATATCATTATATTATCTTGTTATCTTGATGCATCTATATACTTGGTAAAGGGTGGAAGGCTTGGCCTTTTTCCTAGTGTTTTGTTCCACTCTTGCCGCCCTAGTTTTCCGTCATATCGGTGTTATGTTCCCAGATTTTGCGTTCCTTACGCGGTTGGGTGATAATGGGAACCCCTTGATAGTTTGCCTTGAATAAAACTCTTCCAGCAATGCCCAACCTTGGTTTTACCATTTGCCACCTAGCCTCTTTTTCCCTTGGGTTTCCGGAGCCCGAGGGTCATCTTATTTAACCCCCCCCCCCCCGGGGCCAGTGCTCCTCTAAGTGTTGGTCCGAACCGGGCAGCCTGCGGGGCCACCTTGGGGAAACTCGAGGTTTGGTTTTACTCGTAGCTTGACCTATCTGAGTGTGCCCTGAGAACGAGATATGTGCAGCTCCTATCAGGATTTGTTGGCACATTCGGGTGGTGTTGCTGGATTTGCTTTAACTTGTCGAAGTGTCTTGTAGAACCGGGATACCGAGTCTGATCGGAATGTCTCGGGAGAAGGTATATCCTTCGTTGACCGTGAGAGCTTTTCATGGGCTAAGTTGGGACTCCCCTGCAGGGATTTGAACTTTCGAAAGCCGTGCCCGCGGTTATGGGCAGATGGGAATTTGTTAATGTCCGGTTGTAGATAACTTGAACCTTAACTTAATTAAAATGAATCAACTGTGTGCGTTACCGTGATGGTCTCTTCTCGGCGGAGTGCGGGAAGTGAACACGGTGTTGGAGTAATGCTTGCCGCAGGTTGTTCTCTAGTTATTCGTTCGTGCTCTGCCTTCTCTTCTCGCTCTCTTTTGCGAACAGGTTAGCCACCATATATGCTAGTCGCTTGCTGCAGCTCCACATATTACCTTGCCTTACCTATAAGCTTAAATAGTCTTGATCGCGAGGGTGCGAGATTGCTGAGTCCCTGTGGCTCACAGATTACTTCCAAACCAGATGCAGGGCCAGACGACTCTGTTCCAAATGATGCGCTTGAGCTCAAGTGGGAGTTCGACAAGGACTCACGCCGTTACTATGTGTCTTTCCCTGATGATCAGTAGTGGTGCCCAGTTGGGGTGATCGGGACCGTGTCGCATGTTGGGTTGATCTTTTATTTTGGCACCGTAGTCGGGCCATGAGTGATTAGATGATGTAATGCTATTTATGTACTTCGATTGACGTGGCGAGTGTAAGCCAACTATGTACCTTCCCCTTTTATTATTTATATTACATGGGATGTTGTGAAGATTGCCTTACTTGCAACATTGCTTTCAATGCGGTTATGCCTCTAAGTCGTGCTTCGACACGTAGGAGATATAGCCGCATCGAGGGCGTTACACAAGCCGGAGACGATGGAGATCATGATGGTGCTGTGGAGATGGAGATCAAAGGCACAAGATGATGATGGCCATCTCATGTCACATATTTTGATTGCATGTGATGTTTATCCTTTTATGCATCCTATTTTTCTTAGTACGGCGATAGCATTATAAGATGACCCCTCACTAAATTTCAAGGTATAAGTGTTCTCCCTGAGTATGCACCGTTGCTACAGTTTGTCGTGCCGAGACACCACGTGATGATCGGGTGTGATAAGCTCTACGTTCACATACAACGGGTGCAAGCCAGTTTTGCACGTGCAGAATACTCAGGTTAAACTTGACGAGCCTAGCATATGCAAATATGGCCTCGGAACAATGAGACCAAAAGGTCGAACATGAATCGTATAGTAGATATGATGAACATAGAGATGTTCACCATTGAAAACTATTGCATCTCACGTGATGATCGGACATGGTTTAGTTGATATGGATCACACGATCATTTAGATGACTAGTGGGATGTCTATCTAAGTGGGAGTTCTTAAGTAATATGATTAATTGAAATTGAATTTATCATGAACTCAGTCCTGAGAGTTCTTTTGCATATCTATGTTGTTGTAGATCAATGGCCCGTGCTACCGTTCCCTTGAATTTCAATGCATTCCTAGAGAAAGCTAAGTTGGAAGATGATGGTAGAAACTAGACAGACAGGGTTCATAACTTGAGGATTATCCTCATTGCTGCACAGAAGAATTACGTCCTGGAAGCACCGCTAGGTGCAAGACCCGCTACAGGAGCAACTCTAGGCGTTATGAACGTCTGTCAAACTAAACCTGATGACTACTCGATAGTTCAGTGTGCCATGCTTTACGGCTTAGAATTAGGACTTCAAAGATGTTTTGAACATCATGGAGCATATGAGATGTTCCAGGAGTTGAAGTTAATATTTCAAGCAAATGCCCGAGTTGAGAGATATGAAGTTTCCAACAAGTTCTATAGCTGCAAGATGGAGGAGAATAGTTCTGTCAGTGAACACATACTCAGAATGTCTGGGTACCATAACCACTTGACACAGTTGGGAGTTAATCTTCCTGATGATAGTGTCATTGACAGAGTTCTTCAATCACTGCCACCAAGCTATAAAGGCTTCATGATGAACTATAATATGCAAGGGATGGAAAAGACAATTCCCGAGCTATTCACAATGCTAAAGGTTGCGGAGGTAGAAACCAAGAAGGAGCATCAAGTGTTGATGGTTAACAATACCACTAGTTTCAAGAAAAAGGGCAAAGGGAAGAAGGGGAACATCAAGAAGAACAGCAAGCAAATTGCTGCACAAGGGAAGAAACCCAAATCTGGACCTAAGCCTGAAACTGAGATCTTCTACTACAGAGGGACTAGTCACTGGAAGCGGAACTGCCCCAAGTATTTGGCAGATAAGAAGGATGGCAAAGTGAAAGGTATATTTGATATACATGTTATTGATGTGTATGATGCGTCTCCAATGTATCTATAATTTATGAAGTATTCATGCCATCTTTACAACAATTTATATGGTTTTGGTATGATTTGCATGGAACTAACCTAGACTGACGCTATTTTCAGCAGAACTACCATGGTGTTGTTTTTTGTGCAGAAATGAAAGTTCTCCAAATGAGCTGAAACTGTTTGATGATTTTTTTGAACAAAAGAGACCCCCGAAGCTTCATGGGAGGGCCAGAAGAGCCACGAGGAGGGCACAACCCACTAGGGCGCGCCTGGTGGGCCTGGCTTACCCCGGTGGGTTGTGCTCACCTCAAGGCCCATCTTAGCATGAAACCAATGCCAAAAAATCCTATAAATAGAGAAACCATTGGGGGCTAACCTAGATCAGAAGTTTCGCCGCCGCAGGCCTCTGTAGCCACCGAAAACCAATCTAGACCCCGTTCCAGCACTTTGCCGGAGGGGGGAATCATCACCGGTGGCCATCTTCATCATCCCGGCAGCCACCACGATGAGGAGGGAGTAGTCCACCCTTGGGGCTGAGGGTTCATACCAATAGCTATGTGTTTAATCTCTCTCTCTCTCTCTCTCGTGTTCTTGAGATGTCATGATCTTGATGTATCGTGGGCTTTGTTAATATAGTCAGATCATATGGTGTTTCCCCCTCTCTATCTTGTTGTGATGAGTTGAGTTTTTCCATTTGAGATTTCGTTGTTATCGGATTGAATAGTTTTATGGATTTGAGAACACTTGATAAATGTCTTGCAATTGAATACTCGTGGTGACAATGGGGTATCGTATTGATTCACTTGATATATGTTTTCGCACTTAACTCGCGGATTCCCGAGGTGACATTGGGGTAATCCATGCATAGGGTTTGATGCACGTTCTTGTCTTTTTTTCTACGGTAGGAATCTTGGGGTACTCTTTGAAATTCTTTGTGTTGGATTGAATATTATGAATCTGAATTGGCTTTGGTGTTATTTTAGTACAGACTCTTGGTTAGATCGGAAAGAATAACTTTGTGTTATTTTAGTACGAACTCTAGGATAGATTGATCGGAAAGAATAGCTTTGAGGTGGTTTCATACCCTACAAACAATTCTATCTTATGTTCTCCGCTAGATAGGAACTTTGGAGTGATTCTTCATCGCACTTTGAGGGGTGGTTATATGATCCAATTATATTAGCACTGTTGAGAGATTGCACTAGTCAAAGTACGGACCCTAGGCCTTGTTTTCAAGCATTGCAATACCTTTTTTGTGCCCGTTTACTATTTTCTACCTTGCTGTTTTTATTTATTTAGATTATAAAAATATATTTCTACCATCTGTATTACACTTTTATCACCATCTCTTCGCCGAATTAGTGCACCTATACAATTTACCATTGTATTTGGTGTGTTGGGGACACAAGATACTTTTTATTA
The DNA here is from genome assembly GCF_018294505.1 of Triticum aestivum. Lineage (NCBI taxonomy): Eukaryota > Viridiplantae > Streptophyta > Magnoliopsida > Poales > Poaceae > Triticum > Triticum aestivum. Next base: position 197,296,252 of record NC_057806.1, read on the forward strand.
TTTGGTTGCAGGGTTGTTTGAGAGAGACCATCTTCATCCTACACCTCCCATGGATTGATAAACCTTAGGTCATCCACTTGAGGAAAAATTGCTACTGTCCTACAAAACTCTACGCTTGGAGGCCCAACACGTGTCTACAATAATGAAGTTGCGTAGTATACATCAAGCTCTTTTCTGGCGCCGTTGTCGGTGAGGCTAGGTAAGCGGCACTCACATCCCGTCAACAAAGCTCTTTTCTGGCGCCGTTGCTGGGGAGGTGAGTGCTTGAAGGTATATCTTTAGATCTTGCAATTGAATCTTTTAGTTTCTTGTTTCATCACTAGTTTGGTTTATAAAACAAAACCACAAAAAATGAATTGAGGTTGCATCATATTATTGATCATCTTTATAATATCTTTCTTGAAAATGACGGATCGGAAAATTGTTCTCAATTGTTAGAAGAAGAAGTCAATAAAATGTTTGGCACAAAATATTTGAGTGATGAGCATCATTGCAATGTTGTTAGTATGAATTATTTGAATATCCATGATGCTAATGATATGCAAAGCTACAAGCTTGGGGATGCTATATTTGATGAAGATAATATTTTTACTCCCCCAAGTTTTGACAATAAAACTTATTATGATGAAAGCATGCCTCCTATTTATGATGATTATATTGATGAAAGTGGATTTGGAGAGGTCATGACTTTATTTAGTGATGAATCCACTATTTCAGACGAGGTTTCAATTGATTATTATGAGAACAAAGTTGTTACCTATGATGATTATGGTGATGACATGTATGCTATAAAGAGTAATAATAACCATGAAACTTTTCTCCATGATTTTAATTTCAATCCCATGATAGTTACTTTGTTGAGTTTGCTCCCACTACTACTCATGAGAATAAATTTTCTTATGTGGAGAGTAGTAAAATTTCTATGCTTGTGGGTCATGAAAAGAATGCTTTATGTGATAGTTATATTATTGAATTCATTCATGATGCTACTGAAAATTATTATGAGGGAGGAGCATATGCTTGTAGGAAATGCAATAATATCAAGTTTCCTCTCTATGCGTTGAAAGTTTTGAAGTTATGCTTGTTTGACCTTCCTATGTTAGTTGATTCTTGTTCCCATAAGTTGTTTGATCACAAAATCCCTATGCATAGGAAGTGGGTTAGACTTAAATGTGCTAGTCATATGCTCCATGATGCTCTCTTTGTGTTTCAATTCTTATCTTTTATGCGAGCATCACTGAAATCATCATGCCTAGCTAAAAGACATTAAAGAAAAGCGCTTGTTGGGAGACAACCCAACACTTTTACCTACTGTTTTTGTGTGTTCACATGATTAGGATACTATAGTAATCATGTTTTATTGCTTTCCTTTTAATAAAGTGCCAAGTAAGACCTTTGGGATGGCTTACGGTGATAGTAGATTTGATCTTGCTGAAAAACAGAAACATTTGCACTCAGGAAAACAATTCTCATTTTTAACAGAAGCGTGATAAAATTCTGATTCTTTTTGCAGAATATTAATAGATAAATTACCCGGGTTTTCCTATTTTTCAGTATTTTTGGAGTAGCACAAGTATAGTTGGAGTATAGATTACTACAGACTGTTCTGTTTTTGACAGATTCTGTTTTCGATGCATAGTTTGCTTGTTTTCTAGTTCCTATGGCTTAATATAAATTTTGAAAATGATATGATACAGTAGGCATTGTGTGGAAACAATTATGAATCTTGTCTTTGACAGTACCAAGGTGAAATGGTTTGCTCTTTATCATACTAACCTATCTCACAAAGTTCCGTTAAGTTTTGTGTGATTGAAGTTTTCAAGTTTTGGGTGAGATATCGATATGAGGAGACTAAGGAGTGACAAGACACTAAGCTTGGGGATGCACAAGGCACCCCAAGGTAATATTCAAGGAAGATCCAAGCAACTAAGCTTGGGGATGCCCCGGAAGGCATCCCCTCTTTCGTCTCCAACATTATCAGTAACCTCACTTGGAGCTATGTTTTCATTTGTCACATGATATGTGTTTTGCTTGGAGCATAATTTTATTTTGTTAGTATTTGCTTGCTGTTATTTATAATAATGTTTTGCATCTTTTATTTCAATAAAAGTGGCAATGGTAGCCTTTGCCATGCTTATTTTGCAAGTATACATGTTGCTGTTTGAAAACAGAAAGTTTACCACTGTTGCAAAAATTCCCTAGAAAAGTCAGAACGTGATAAAATGTTGAATTTTTTTGCAAAATGAGATCTGATAAATTTTCTACAGTTTGGAATATTTTCATAACTTTTGGAGTTAGGTAAGTATTGATACTCTTGCATTCTTTACAGACTGTACTGTTTTTGCAGATTGCTGTTATGTTTGCATTGTTTGCATATGTTTGCTTGTTTAATGATTCTATTTGAGGATAAGAGTATTAAATATGTAGAGGAATTTAGTATTCCATGTTAAATAATAATTTTAGTGATTTTCTACAATAGAGAATGATAAGTTTTTTGCATTGGTTTATACTAACTTATCTCACGAGTTCTTGTTGAGTTTTGTGTGGATGAAGTTTTTAAGATTTAGGGAAACCGTGATATAAAAGGAATTAAGGAGACACAAAAGCTCAAGCTTGGGGATGCTCAAGGCATCCCAAGATAATATTTCGAGAGGTCTCAAGCATCTAAGCTTGGGGATGCCCCGGTAGGCATCCCACCTGTCTTCTTCAACAATTATCGGTTAGTATCGGTTGAGCCTAAGTTTTTGCTTCTTCACATGATGTGTGCTATTCTTGGAATGTAATTTTTTTGCTTGCTGTTTTAATAAAATGCTTAGATCTGAAAGTTTTTGAATAAGAGAGAGTCCTCAAATAGCTACCTATTTACTTAACTACTCGCTTGATCTTCACTTATATCTTTTTTGGAGTAGCTCGTCATTTACTCTTGTGCTTCACTTATGTCCTATGAGTAAATCGTTGAATGAATTAAATATCATGAAGTTGAAGTTATATCACCCCTAGTGGTAGCTTCACATTGGGTTTAGAAAGTGTATCTTTTGAGGCTTGACAATCACAATATTGGTCATACAAGCAATTCATGGATAATTAGTATAAGGAAGAGAACTTTCACATGCAGATACACTATCATGGAAATCTTTTGTGATTGTGAGCCCCCATCAAAATATTATATGCCAAAATTGTTGACATTAGACAAGGAAGACAACGTAATGATTTATTTTTGTTAATATTCACATATAAGTTATATTGTCATAGATCCTTCAACATGTGGTGCTTGCCCCCCATCTTTGCTAGCCAAAAATTCTGCACTAAGTAGAGATACTACTTGTGCATCCAAAAAAAACTTAAACCCAAATCTTATCTTCAAGAGTCCACCATACCTACCTAAGGATTGAGCAAGATTCTTCAAGTAAGTTGTCATCGGTGCAATAAGGCAATAAAAATTGCTTCTAAAAGTGTTAGATCATTTAGTGTAAGAGAAATTGATAGTTGTACGAACTTGTGATGGCAAAGAATAAAAGCAATATACTGCATAATAAAGGTTGCTATCATAAGGGGCAATATAACATGACATTCTTTTGCACTAAGGGGTTGAGCATACAAACAAATAAGTGCATGGCAACCTCTTCTTCCCTCTATGAAAGGCCTATCTTTTACTTTTATGTATTTACTTTTATGCAAAGAGTCAAAGTATTTCTCTCTATTCCTTTTTATTTTTCTCTTTTGGCAAGCATGATGTCGTGAGGAAAGATCTAGGCACATATATCCAGTTGGATATGGGTAGCATGAGTTATTATTGTTGACATCACCCTTGAGGTGAATACGCTGGGAGGCGAAATTATAAGCCCATATCTTTCTATGTGTTCGGTTGAAACGTTTTGCTCATGTGTATGCGGTGAGTGTTAGCAATCATAGAATACTATATGATGGTTGAATATGTGGAGCTATTATTTAAACTCTATTGAATAAGTTGAATTACAATTGCTTGGTGACTGAGAACATAGGTTGTTGAGTTTCAAGAGAATTCATTGTTTGAACCTTAACATGTGAATTGGTTGCTACTTTAACATGATAAGTTTAATAAGAAAGAGTTGATGTTATGATGCTAGGAGAAGTGATTGAAATTATCATTGATCAAACTTATGCACTTTGCTAGCATTGACACTTCATAGATTATTTCTTTTATCATTTACCTACTCGAGGACGAGTAGGAATTAAGCTTGGGGATGCTGATACGTCTCCAATGTATCTATAATTTATGAAGTATTCATGCAATGTTTACAACAATTTTATATGGTTTTGGTATGATTTGCATGGAACTAACCCGGACTGATGCTGTTTTCAGCAGAACTATCGTGGTGTTGTTTTTTGTGCAAAAATGAAAGTTCTCAAAATGAGCTGAAACTTTTTCATGATTTTTTGGAACAAAAGAGACCCCTGAAGCTTTGTGGGAGGGCCAGAAGAGACACGAGGAGGGCACAACCCACCAGGGCGCGCCTGGTGGGCCTGGCTTGCCGGTGGGTTGTGCTCACCTCGAGGCCCATCTTAGCATGAAACCAACGCAAAAAATCCTATAAATAGAGAAACCATCGGGGGTTAACCTATATCAGAAGTTCCGCCGCTGCTGGCCTCTATAGCCACCGAAAACCAATCTAGACCCCGTTCCGGCACTCTGCCGTAGGGGGGAATCATCACCGGTGGCCATGTTCATCATCCCGATAGCCACCACGATGAGGAGGGAGTAGTCCACCCTCGGGGCTGAGGGTTTGTACCAATAGCTATGTGTTTAATCTCTCTCTCTCTCTCTCTCTCTCTCTCTCGTGTTCTTGAGATGTCACAATATTGATGTATCGTGGGCTTTGTTACTATAGTCAGATCATATGGTCTTTTCCCCTCTCTATCTTGTTGTGATGAATTGAGTTCTTCCCTTTGAGATTTCGTTGTTATCATATTGAATACATTTACGGATTTGAGAACACTTGATATATGTCTTGCAATTGAATACTTGTGGCGCAATGGGGTATCGTATTGATTCACTTGATATATGTTTTGGAACTCAACTAGCGGATTCCCGAGGTGACATTGGGGTAATCTATGCATAGGGGTTGATGCACGTTCTTGTCTCTTTTTTTCTCCGATAGAAATCTTGGGGCACTCTTTGAAGTTCTTTGTGTTGGATTGAATATTATGAATCCGAATATGCTTTGGTGTTATTTTAGTATGAACTCTTGGTTAGATCGATCAGAAAGAATAGCTTTGTGTTATTTTAGTACGAACTCTAGGATAGATTGATCGGAAAGAATAGCTTTGAGGTAGTTTCGTACCCTATAAAGAATTTCGTCTTATGTTCTCTGCTAGGTAGGAACTTTGGAGTGATTCTTCATCGCACTTTGAGGGGTGGTTATATGATCCAATTATATTAGCACTGTTCAGAGATTGCACTAGTGAAAGTATGGACCCTAGGCCTTGTTTCAAGCATTGCAATATGTTTTTGTGCCCGTTTACTATTTTCTACCTTGTTGTTTTTATTTATTCAGGTTATAAAAATATATTTCTACCATTCGTATTACACTTTTATCACCATCTCTTCGCCGAATTAGAGAACCTATACAATTTACCATTGTATTTGGTGTGTTGGGGACACAAGAGACTTTTTATTATTTGGTTGCAGGGTTGTTTGAGAGAGACCATCTTCATCCTACACCTCCCACGGATTGATAAACCTTAGGTCATCAACTTGAGGGAACCTTCGAAAGCACAAGTGATCCCTAAGGGGTTTTGGTAATTAATGTCAACATATCTCTTGTTGGACTAACATTTTTATCTAGTATGTTTCAGATAAGTCCAACAGTGAAGTGGCATGGACTAGAGGATGTGAAACCCCTTCAAGATGCTAAGTACAAAGGATTGGCCCAAGCTCAAAGCTTAAGACTCTACATTTTCCATTTTAGTGATCCAAGATCACATTGAGTCTATAGGAAATGCCAATACTATCAAGGAGGGATGAGGTGTTTCTTAATGAGGTTCTTGCTCAAAATGCTTAGTGATATTCTCCAAAACCCTCAACTACTTTCTCACATCCACATATGACCTAAACCAAAAGTCAAACTCGGCCCCACCGATTCTTTCTATCCGGCACCACCGAGTTTCAAATGTCTTAGCCACTGCCACAAACCCTAGGCAAATCGGTCTCACCAATAGGGATCTCGATCTCACTGAGATGGGATTGCAAACTCTCTGTTGCCTATTGCAATACTTTCGGTCTCATCGAAACTTGCGATCGGTCCCACTGAAACTGCAATGTAAACTGCAATGAGTGATCGGTCCCACCGAGTTTACCTGACCAACTCTCTGGTTAGCTTATTACCAAAATCAGTCTCACCGAGTTTGTGTAATCGGTCTCACCGAGATTACGTTATGCCCTAACCCTAATCATATCGGTCCTACCGAGTTGCATGTTGGTCCCACCGAAAACCCTAACGGTCACTAGCTTTGCTTAATCGGTCCAACCAAATTTAATCATTCGGTCCCACCGAGTTTGGAAGTTATGTGTAACAGTTAGATTTTGTGTGGATGCTATATATACCCTTCCACCTCCTCTTCATTCGTGGAGAGAGCCATCAGAACAAACCTACACTTCCAACCTATATTTTCTGAGAGAGAACCACCTAGGCTTGTGTTGAGACCAAGATATTCCATTCCTACCATATGAATCTTGATCTCTAGCCTTCCCAAGTTGCTTTCCACTCAAATCTTCTTTCCACCAAATCCATATCCTGTGAGAGAGAGTTGAGTGTTGGGGAGACTATCATTTGAAGCACAAGAGCAAGGAGTTCATCATCAACACACCATTTGTTACTTCTTGGAGAGTGGTGTCTCCTAGATTGGCTAGGTGTCACTTGGGAGCCTCCGACAAGATTGTGGAGTTGAACCAAGGAGTTTGTAAGGGCAAGGGGATCGCCTACTTCGTGAAGATCTACCGCTAGTGAGGCAAGTCCTTCGTGGGCGATGGCCATGGTGGGATAGACAAGGTTGCTTCTTCGTGGACCCTTCGTGGGCGGAGCCCTCCATGGACTCGCGCAACCGTTACCCTTCATGGGTTGAAGTCTCCATCAACGTGGATGTACGATAGCACCACCTATCGGAACCACGACAAAAACATCCGTGTCTCCAACTGCGTTTGAATCTTCCAAACCCTTCTCTTTACATTCTTGCAAGTTGCATGCTTTACTTTCCGCTGCTCATATACTTTTTGCATGCTTGCTTGATATGTATTGTGTTTGTTAAACTTGTGCCAAAAATCCACTTCAACCTAAAGAATTTAAAAACTGTAACTTTTAGCACCTAGTGTCTAATCACCCCCCTCTAGACACCTCTTCTCGATCCTTTCAATTGGTATCAGAGCGTCGGTCTCCATTGCTTTGGTTTAAAGACTATTGGAGGAAGATGGATGAGTCTACTTTGGGGAGTCTTAGACGTAGAGTGCCTATTCTTGATGGAGAACATTTTCATGAGTGGAAAATTGAAATGCTTGAGATTTTCAATGAATATCATTTGAACAAGTACATTGCTAGCCCTTGTGCACCTCATGTTGATCCTTTGCATCCTACCCTTGATGAGTCTATTGACATGATCCGCAACCTTAGAACTGTTAATCTTATCACTAGAGGCTTGCCTAGAAGCTTGATTGGATGTTTGCCTACTCTTAAGTGTGCCTACACCATATGGAAATTTCTTGAGGAACTCTTTCCAAATTATTCCTTGAAAGATCTAGATGAAATTCTCCATAAATCCATTGCCTTGATTAAGATGAATTCCAATGATCCCAATTTTGGTGAATGCTTATTTGAGCTCACTAATCTTACGAGTGCCAAAGGAGATGTTGGAATCATTAGCAATATCATTTCCAGAGCTATTAGAATTCATAAAGATAAATATACAAATGATCATTTATCTAATGAATTACCCTCTCCAGGAATTGATCAATCACAAGATGATGTTGAACATGGATACTCTGATGAGGACGATGATGATAGTGACTATGACCTTGATGATGCGATGAGACACTTTGGTCTTATGGCAAATCTTCGCGGCTACATGGCCGTAGGAAAGGAATGGGTTCTCTATAGTGGATGTACTGATCATATGACCAGAGATAAAGATATGTCCGTGAGCTTGCTGAAAACGATGGCCCTCGAAAATATGTCACCTTTGGTGATAACTCAAAGGGTAAGGTGGTTGGCCTCGGTAAGGTGGCCATCTCACATGATAGCTCCATACAAAATGTCATGCTCATGGAATCTCTTGGGTACAACTTACTTTCACTATCTAGACTTGCTGATTTCGGTCTCAATATCCTATTCACTGAAGTAGATTGCCAAGTTTTTCGTAGAGATAATCATAAAATGGTCTTTACCGGAATACATAGAGGTGATCTTTACATTGTTGATTTCACTAAAAAGGCTCAATCTAGAACTTGCTTAATTGCTAAATCTTCTAAAGGTTGGCTACGACATAAACGATTAGGTCATGTTGGTATGCGAAACCTTGACAAGCTTATTAAAGGTGATCATATCCTTGGAGTAAAAGATGTTATATTTGACAAGGATAGACTTTGTAGTGCTTGTCAGGAAGGGAAACACGTTGGAGGAAGTCATCGCGCAAAGAACATCATGACCACGAGAAGACCACTCGAGCTACTTCACATGGATCTCTTTGGTCCAAATGCCTACAAGAGTCTCGGTAGTAACTCATTTGGACTAGTCATAGTTGATGATTTTTCAAGATTTACGTGGGTGTTCTTTCTTGATGAGAAATCGCAAGTCCAAAAGATCTTCAAAAACTTTGCTAGGAAGGCCCAAAATCAATTTGACGTGAAGATCAAGAAGGTTCAAAGCGACAACAGAACGGATTTCAAGAACGCAAATGTGGATACCTTTCTTGACGAAGAAGGGATTTCACATGAGTTCTCGGCTACGTACACACCTCAACAAAATGGAGTCGTTGAGAGGAAGAACCAGACTCTTATTGAGATGGCAGGAACGATGCTTGATGAGTACAAGACGCCAAAACACTTTTGGGCGGAAGCAGTTGAGACAGCTTGTCATGCAACAAATCGCTTGTATCTTCACAAGCTACTCGGCAAGACGACATACGAGCTCCTCACCGGTAACAAACCACAAGTTGGATACTTTCGAGTATTCGGCTCAAAGTGCTACATTCTTGATAAGCATTGTTGTTCTAAATTTGCTCCTAAGTCTCATGAAGGTTTTCAGCTTGGTTATGGCTCAAACTTTCACACATACCGTGTCTACAATAATTTCACCCGAAAGGTTGAAGAGACGGTAGCTGTGAAGTTTGATGAATCTAACGGCTCGCAAGTAGAGCAATTGCCAATTGATGTAGGAGACAAAGACCCTTCGGAAGCAACCCAAGACTTGTCTATTGGCAAGATTTGTCCAACGGAGGTTAAGGAGAGTACCTCATCTGTCCAAGTGGAAGCTTCAACATCATGACAAGGTGAACCAAGAGTTGATATGGAAGCATCCACAAGTGGGACACATCAAGATGAAGAAAACGAGGAAGTGCATCAAGAGGAACGCCAACAACCTCCTTCTCCACCACGACAAGAGAATGACAATGTCAACAAAGAAGAAGGCCAAGATGAAGAATATGTTCAACCAAGATCCAAGCAAAAGCTTTCACGAGTTCGAGCAAGAATTGCTAAAGATCATCCCGTCGAGCAAATCTACAATGATATCCAAACCGGGAGAATCACTCACTCAAAAACTTGTTTAGCTAACTTTTGTGAACATTACTCATTCATCTCTCGCATTGAACCTATGAAGGTTGAAGAAGCATTGGAAGATCCAGATTGGATAAACGCTATGCATGAAGAGTTACACAACTTTGAGAGAAATCAAGTGTGGACATTGGTTGAAAAACCCGACAACAACCACAACATCATTGGTACCAAATGGGTGTTTCGCAACAAGCAAGATGAAGACGGTCAAGTTGTCCACAACAAAGCACGCCTAGTTGCCCAAGGCTACACTCAAGTCGAAGGTATGGACTATGGTGAGACATATGCCTCCGTTGCTAGACTTGAGTCCATTCGCATCTTACTTGCCTATGCTAATCATCATCATATCACCTTATACCAAATGGACATTAAAAGTGCTTTTCTGAATGGTGAAATTGAGGAGGAAGTTTATGTTAAGCAACCTCCCGGATTTTTCAATCCTAAGAAACCTAATCATGTTTACAAACTTCACAAAGCTCTTTATGGTCTTAAACAAGCTCCTAGAGCATGGTATAAATGCTTGACCAAGTTTCTTATTGAAAAAGGCTTTGAAATTGGAAAAATAGATTCTACTCTTTTTACTAAAAGGGTTAATGGAGAACTATTTGTATGCCAAATTTATGTCGATGATATTATATTTGGATCAACTAACCCTCATTTTAGTGAAAAGTTTGGAAAGCCAATGTCGGAGAAGTTTGAGATGCCGATGATGAGTGAACTCAAATTCTTTCCCGGTTTGCAAGTCGAGCAAACTAAGGAAGGCACCTTTGTATCTCAAACAAAGTACACCAAAGACTTATTCAAGAAGTTCAATATGCAAGAATGCAAAGGTATGACTACACCCGTGCCTACTAGTGGACATCTTGATTTAACCAAAGATGGTGTACCGGTTGATCAAAAGGTTTATCGCTCTATGGTTGGTTCATTGTTATATCTATGTGCTTCACGTCCCGATATTAGGGATGGCAATGGGTAGGGTATGGGCGGGTACAACCTCCTTCTACCCAAACCCATACCCATAGAAACTTTTTATACCCACCCACTTCAATAACCATGGGTATAAACTGACACCCTGCCCATACCCATCGGGTATCCTATACCCAATGGGTATCCATTGGGTACAATATATAGCATTTAAATTCTTAAGAGGTAGAGAAATGAGTTCAAAATTCAAGTGATCATGGTAAAGTACTATAGCACGTATGTGCCCTCCTCCAGTGGGTGGCCTCTTGGAGGCATCGGGGGAGTATGAGCAGCGGTTGGTGGAAGGCCGACGTAGTGGAAGGTGGTGGTGGGAATTGGGGATCGATGGATCGAGTGTTCGACAAGAGTCTGGTAGCAAAGAGTCGATATTTCATATTTTTGAGGAGTCACATAGGACGTATGAGGAGTGGCAAGCAGGTGATTATGAGCCTATGAGCTATGACTTGTTTAAGGAATACGAGATTTAGGGTTAGACCATATGAGTTGGATGTTAACCCCACATGTTATAGGAATTATTTACATTTTTTTCTGGGTATCCATTGGCTTACCCATGGGCACAATTTCTTACCCATGCCCTATCCATATATTTTGCGGATATGGGTACCCATTACCCGTGGGTAGAAAATCTCTTCAAGTCTTGCCCATTCCCATTGTTTTCGGGTAGGATACCCACGAGTACCCATACCCATGGGCAAAATTGCCATCCCTACCCGATATTATGCTAAGTGTGTGCATGTGTTCACGATATCAAGCTGCTCCTAAAGAATGCCATCTTAAGGCCGTGAAAAGGATAGTGAGATACTTAATCCATACACCAAATTTTGGCATTTGGTATCCAAAGAGGGCTTCCTTTGATCTTGTTGGCTACTCCGATTCGGACTATGCCGGTGACAAGGTTGATAGAAAGTCAACTTCGAGTACTTGTCAATTCTTGGTAGATCTCTTGTCTCTTGGTCCTCCAAGAAACAAAACTCGGTATCCTTATCCACCGCCGAAGCGGAATACATTGCCGCTGGATCATGTTGTGCTCAATTACTTTGGATGACCCAAACTCTTAAAGATTATGGGATCAATGTGAAACATATTCCATTGCTTTATGACAATGAAAGTTCTATTAAGATTTCTCACAATCCCGTGCAACATTCTCGAACTAAGCATATTGAAGTTCGTCATCATTTCATTTGAGATCATGTTGCCAAAGGGGACATTAATCTTAAGCATGTTCGCACCGATAAGCAATTGGCGGATATATTTACCAAACCACTTGACGAGAAAGTGTTTTGCAGGTTAAGAGGTGAATTGAACATCATTGATGCTTCAAACTTGGAGTAGGAAATCCATTTAATACATGCAAGGCATGAGCTTATGACTAATCCTTGATATTTCTCTTATGTTGACTATCTTATGTCTTGGATATATTTGCACCTTGCATGCTATCTAACTCGTGTAGGTACTTGGATGAATCAATATCTATGAGATTGCAACTCACTCACATCCTGAGCAATTTCTATATCACCAAGTCACTACACAATGGTGGATGAAGACAAGGAAGCACGCAACCATTCAAACATATCCTTTGACAAATTCTATCATGATTATCATTTTGGATACACAAGTGCTCTTCCTTGCAAAAACTAACCCATGTAGGTAGATGAACTCAAACTTCAAGTGATGCTCCCAACTCTTGATGAGCTACATCAACCTTGAGCAACCCACACAAGTTCAACTACATGATCATGATCAACACCACCACTCAAGGTATGTTATTCCATCTTAGAGAAGCTTTACTCCAAGTCATGGGATAAAGTAACTCAACAAGATGTGAATACATCAAGATGCTTTGACGAAAAATGGTAACCCCATTTTGAGCTTAAACGATGAATATGACCAAACATCAAGTGATCTCACATGAATCCTAAGTCAATATACTCTAATATAGGTGACTTTGTCACCGCCCAATTCTAGATGAAGTTCTCTTGTGTTCTTTTCTGTGCTCTTGCATTTGTCTCATGCATATTTGTTTCCCTCTCCAACTTCATCTAGATTCTTTTTAGTTTCTTCTCTTTTATTTTCTGTTCTGCATCTTCTGCATTAAATTCCTTGTAAATCCTTGTGAGATCTTACTTGTCTAGTGAGCCGAGGTGACAAGTGTTTTCTCTGCGATGAACTCGGTCACACCTGGCTGTTTACTTCGGTCCAACCGAACCCTTTCGGTGCCACCGAAACACCAAACTCGGCGCTACCAATTTCACTGCAGGAAAAACATCTTGCCACTTGTTTCTGAATTTTTTTAATCCAGCTTCACTCAATGAATCTTGTCCTCGACCAGCATCCTACTCAACTTGCTGCTTTGTTCTGTGACTCAAGGACCAAACCCATCATGACAAAAATCCAGAAGAACCCTTCTTGGAAATTGATTTCAAAGGGGGGAAAGAGAGACCATCACATCAAAGCTTAATCATATCTATAGGGGGAGTGAATACTCTAGGGAAGAAAGATACCCCAGATGTTTGGTGTTCAAGAGGAGAGAAGTCACATGTCTTCAAGAAGGGAAAGACATGTTCATGTTTGTTCGATTGCATTAGCTCTGTTTATTTCCTTTGAGCTCTGATTTTCTGTTCCCTATCTTCTCCCAATATCCCATGTTAGATTCAGGGGGAGCGAGGCATCTAAGGGAAGGAAATCCTTGAATTTATTGCACATCTTTACCTTTGGGGACATGTCTATATCCAATGTGGTAATTAGTACTTACTCTACATGTCATCCCAGTCTTGGTATTCTTGTGGTCTCACTTGTTTGCTCTGGCCAGTAGGTGTATCTGTGTTATCTAACCTTGTTTATGCAGGTTCATCCCATCCTAAGCCAACTCAAGATCACAAGGTAAGTATATGCATCACAGTCATGTGAATGAGAAATTCTTGTTGATGTACATACTGTTTGCAAGAAGGACTCATAAGCATGAAGGTACATTTCTCATATTTTCATCATTTCCTCTGATGCATATAGCCAAGATACATGTAACACATTGCTTACTCTGTCATGTTTGTGCATTCACATGCTCCTATATTCCATATTCACATGATTGCATACATGTAGGGGGAGCCTATGCAAGTTACATGTCTTTCCAAGGCTTTACTTACTACTCGAAATATCTTGATCTAAAGCTTTGATGTATGTTGTCATCAATTACCAAAAAGGGGGAGATTGAAATTACAAGGGCTCCCTAAGGGGTTTTGGTAATTAATGTCAACATATCTCTTGTTGGACTAACATTTTTATCTAGTATGTTTCAGATAAGTTCAACAGTGAAGTGGCATGGACTAGAGGATGTGAAACACATTCAAGATGCTAAGTACAAAGGATTGGCCCAAGCTCAAAGCTTAAGACTCTACATTTTCCATTCTAGTGATCCAAGATCACATTGAGTCTATAGGAAAAGCCAATACTATCAAGGAGGGATGAGGTGTTGCTTAATGAGGTTCTTGCTCAAAATGCTTAGTGATATGCTCCAAAACCCTCAACTACTTTCTCACATCCACATATTACCTAAACCAAAAGTCAAACTCGGCCCCACCGATTCTTTCTATCCGGCGCCACCGAGTTTCAAATATCTTAGCCACTGCCACAAACCCTAGGCAAATCGGTCTCATCAATAGGGATGTCGGTCTCACCTAGATGGGATTGCAAACTCTCTGCTGCCTATTGCAATACTTTCGGTCTCACCGAAACTTGCGATCGGTCCCATCGAAACTGCAATGTAAACTCTCTGGTTCCCTTTTATAACATTTCGGTCTCACCGAAATGAGCGATCAGTCCCACCTTACCTGACCAACTCTCTGGTTAGCTTATTACCAAAATCGGTCTCACCGAGTTTGTGTAATCGGTCTCACCGAGATTACGTTATGCCCTAACCCTAATCATATCGGTCCTACCGAGTTGCATGTCGGTCCCACCGAAAACCCTAACGGTCACTAGCTTTGTTGAATCGGTCCGACCAAGTTTAATCATTCGGTCCCACCGAGTTTGGAAAGTTATATGTAACGGTTAGATTTTGTGTGGAGGCTATATATACCCTTCCACCTCCTCTTCATTCTTGGAGAGAGCCATCAGAACAAACCTACACTTCCAACCTATATTTTCTGAGAGAGAACCACCTAGGCTTGTGTTGAGACCAAGATATTCCATTCCTACCATATGAATATTGATCTCTAGCCTTCCCAAGTTGCTTTCCACTCAAATCTTCTTTCCACCAAATCCATATCCTGTGAGAGAGAGTTGAGTGTTGGGGAGACTATCATTTGAAGCACAAGAGCAAGGAGTTCATCATCAACATACCATTTGTTACTTCTTGGAGAGTGGTATCTCCTAGATTGGCTAGGTGTCACTTGGGAGGCTCCGACAAGATTGTGGAGTTGATCCAAGGAGTTTGTAAGGGCAAGGGGATCGCCTACTTCGTGAAGATCTACCGCTAGTGAGGCAAGTCCTTCGTGGGTGATGGCCATGGTGGGATAGACAAGGTTGCTTCTTTGTGGACACTTCGTGGGTGGAGCCCTCCGTGGACTCATGCAACCATTACCCTTCGTGGGTTGAAGTCTCCATCAACGTGGATGTATGATAGCACCACCTATCGGAACCATGACAAAAACATCTGTGTCTCCAATTGCGTTTGAATCTTCCAAACCATTCTCTTTACATTCTTACAAGTTGCATGCTTTACTTTCCGCTGCTCATATACTCTTTGCATGCTTGCTTGATATGTATTATGTTTGTTAAACTTGTGCCAAAAATCCACTTCAACCTAAAGAATTTAAAAACTGCAACTTTTAGCACCTAGTGTCTAATCACCACCCCCTCTAGACATCTCTTCTCGATCCTTTCAAACTTGCTACTGTCCTACAAAACTCTGCGCTTGGAGGCCCAACACGTGTCTACAAGAATAAAGTTGCATTGTAGACATCAGTGTACCTTACTAATGCTCGTAGTAGTGCCTGTGTATTTGATATTGGTTCTGTTGCTCATATTTGCAACTCAAAATAGGAGCTACTGATTAAATGAAGATTGACTAAGGACGAGGTAACAATGCGCGTCGAAAATTGTTCCAAGGTCGATGTGATCGCCGTCGGCACGCTACCTCTACATCTACCTTCAGGATTAGTTCTAGACCTGAATAATTGTTATTTGGTGCCAACTATGAGCATGAACATTATATCTGGATCTTGTTTGATGTGAGGCAGGTTATGCATTTAAATCAGAGAATAATGGTTGTTCTATTTATGTGAGTAATATCTTTTATGGTCATGCACCCTTAATGAGTGGTCTATTTTTGGTGAAACTTGATCGTAGTGATACACATATTCATAATATTGAAGCCAAAAGATGCAAAGTTAATAATGATAGTGCAACTTATTTGTGGCACAACCATTTAGGTCATATTGGTGTAAAGCGCATGAAGAAACTCCATGCTGATGGGCTTTTGGAATCACTTGATACTTGTGAACCATGCCTCATGGGCAAGATGACTAAGACTCCGTTCTCCGGAACAATTGAGCGAGCCGCTGACTTATTGGAAATAATACATACTGATGTATGCAGTCCGATGAGTGTTGAGGCTCGTGGCGGGTATCGTTATTTTTTTACCTTCATAGATGATTTGAGCAGATATGGGTATATCTACTTAATGAAACATAAGTCTGAAACATTTGAAAAGTTCAATGAATTTCATAGTGAAGTGGAAAATCATCGTAACAAGAAAATAAAGTTTCTACGATCTGATCTTGGAGGTGAATATTTGAGTTACGAGTTTGGTCTTCATTTGAAACAATGTGGAATAGTTTCGCAACTCACGCCACCTGGAACACCACAGCATAATGGTGTGTCCGAACATCGTAACGATACTTTATTAGATATGGTGCGATCTATGATGTCTCTTATCGACTTACCACTATCGTTTTGGGGTTATGCTTTAGAGACGGCTGCATTCACGTTAAATAGGGCACTATCTAAATCTGTTGAGACGACACCATATGAACTGTGGTTTGGCAAGAAACCTAAGCTATCGTTTCTTAAAGTTTGGGGCTACGACGCTTATGTGAAAAAGCTTCAACCTAATAAGCTCAAACCCAAATCGGAGAAATGCATCTTCATAGGATACCCAAAGGATACTATTGGGTACACCTTCTATCACAGATCCGATGGCAAGATATTCATTGCTAAGAATGGATCCTTTATACAGAAGGAGTTTCTCTCGAAAGAAGTGAGTGGGAGGAAAGTAGAACTTGATGAGGTAATTGTACCTTCTCTTGAATTGGAAAGTAGTTCATAACAGAAATCAGTTCCAGTGATTCCTACACCAATTAGTGAGGAAGCTAATGATGATGATCATGAAACTTCAGATCAAGTTACTACCAAACATCGTAGGTCAACCAGAGTACGGTCCGCACCAGAGTGGTATGGTAATCCTGTTCTGGAAGTCATGTTACTAGACCATGACGAACCTACGAACTATGAGAAGCGATGATGAGCCCAGATTCCGTGAAATGGCTTGAGGCCATGAAATCTGAGATGAGATCCATGTATGAGAACAAAATGTGGACTTTGGTTGACTTGCCTGTGATCGGCAAGCCATAGAGAATAAATGGATCTTCAAGAAGAAGACTGACGCTGACGGTAATGTTACTTTCTATAAAGCTCGACTTGTTGCAAAAGGTTTTCAACAAGTTCAAGGATTTGACTGCGATGAGACCTTGTCACCCGTAGTGATGCTTAAGTATGTTCGAATCATGTTAGCAATTGCCGCATTTGATGATTATGAAATTTGGCAAATGGATGTCAAAACCGCATTCCTTAATGGATTTCTTAAAGAAGAGTTGTATATGATGCAACCAAAAGGTTTTGTCAATCCTAAAGGTGCTAACAAAGTGTGCAAGCTCCAGCGATCCATTTATGGACCGGTGCAAGCCTCTCGGAGTTGGAACATACACTTTGATAGTGTGATCAAAGCATATGGTTTTGTACAGACTTTTAGAGAAGCCTGTATTTACAAGAGAGTGAGTGGGAGCTCTGTAGCATTTCTGATATTATATGTGGATGACATATTGTTTATTGGAAATGATATAGAATTTCTGGATAGCATAAAAGGATACTTGAATAAGATTTTTTCCAATGAAAGACCTCGGCGACGCTTAATTGGACTTTCACAAAGCACATACCTTGATAAAGTTTTGAAAAAGTTCAAAATGGATCAGTCAAAGAAAGGGTTCTTGCATGTGTTACAAGGTGTGAAGTTGAGTCAGACTCAATGCCCGACCATTGTAGTTGTAGAAGATACAGAGAAAATTAAAGTCATTTCCTATGCCTCAGCCATAGGTTCTATCATGTATGCAATGCTGTGTACCAGACCTGATGTGTGCCTTGCTATAAGTTTAGCAGGGAGGTACCAAAGTAATCCAGGAGTGGATCACTGGACAGTGGTCAAGAACATCCTGAAATACCTGAAAAGGACTAAGGACATGTTTCTCGTTTATGGAGGTGACAAAGAGCTTGTCATAAATGGTTACGTCAATGCAAGCTTTGACATTGATCCGGATGACGCAAAATTGCAAACCGGATACGTATTTATATTGAATGGTGGAGCTATAAGTTGGTGCAGTTCAATCAGAGCACCGTGGTGGGATCTACGTCTGAAGCAGAGTACATAGCTTCTTCAGAAGCAACAAATGGAGGAGTCTAGATGAAGGAGTTCATATCAGATCTAGGTGTAATACCTAGTGCATCAGATCCAGTGAAAATCTTTTGTGACAATACTGGAGCAATTACCTTTGTGAAGGAATCCAGATTTCACAAGAGAACCAGACACATCAAGAGACGCTTCAATTCCATCCGCGATCAAGTCAAGGAAGGAGACATAGAGATTTGCAAGATACATATGGATCTGAATGTTACAGACCCGTTGACTAAGCCTCTTCCACGAGCAAAACATGATCAGCACCAAGACTCCATGGGTGTTAGAACCATTACTATGTAATCTAGATTATTGACTCTAGTGCAAGTGGGAGACTGAAGGAAATATGCCCTAAAGGCAATAATAAAGTTGTTATTTATATTTCCTTATATCATGATAAATGTTTATTATTCATGCTAGAATTGTATTAACAGGAAACTTAGTACATGTGTGAATACATAGAAAAAACAGAGTGTCCCTAGTATGCCTCTACTTGACTAGCTCATTAATCAAAGATGGTTAAGTTTCCTGACCATAGACATGTGTTGTCATTTGATGAACGGGATCACATCATTAGAGAATGATGTGATGGACAAGACCCATCCGTTAGCTTAGCATAATGATCGTTATGTTTTATTGCTATTGCTTTGTTCATGACTTATGCATATTCCTCTGACTATGAGATTATGCAACTCTCAAATACCAGAGGAACACCTTGTGTGCTATCAAACGTCACAACGTAACTGGGTGATTATAAAGATGCTCTATAGGTGTCTCCGAAGGTGTTTGTTGGGTTGGCATATATCAAGATTAGGATTTGTCACTCCGAGTATCGGAGAGGTATCTCTGGGCCGTCTCGGTAATGCACATCACTATAAGCCTTGCAAGCAATGTGACTAATGAGTTAGTTATGATATGATGCACTAAGGAACGAGTAAAGAGACTTGCCGGTAACGAGATTGAACTAGTATGATGATACCGACGACCGAATCTCGGGTAAGTATCATACCGATGACAAAGGGAATAATGTATGTTGTTATTGCAGTTTGACCGACAAAGATCTTTGTAGAATATGTAGGAACCAATATGAGCATCCAGGTTCCTCTATTGGTTATTGACCGGAGATGTGTCTCAGTCATGTCTATATAGTTCTCGAACCCGTAGGGTCCACATGCTTAACGTTTGACGATGATTTGTATTATTAGTTATGTGTTTTGGTGACCTAAGTTTATTCGGAGTCCCGGATGAGATCACTTACATGACGAGTAGTCTGGAAATGGTCGAGAGGTAAAGATTATTATATTGGAAGGTAGTATTCGGACATCGGAATGGTTCCAAGTGGTTCGGGTATTTTTACCAGAGTACTGGGGTTACCGGAACCCCCCGGGGGAAGTATTGGGCCTAGATGGGCCTTAGTGGAGAGAGAGGAGGGCCGCAAGGGGTGGCCCCCTGAGGGAGTCCTGGACTAAGGGGTCCTCGGGCGTCCGGCCTATTAGCCATGGGTCGGACTGATGGGCTATGAAGATACAAACACCGAAGACTGCACCCGTGTCCGGATGGGACTCTCCTTGGCGTGGAAGGCAAGCTTGGAGACCTGATATGTAGATTCCCTTCTTTGTAACTGACCTTGTGTATCCCTAGATCCTTCCGGTGTCTATATAAACCGGAGGACTTAGTTCGGATAGGAGAGATTCATTATCATAGCCATACCAACTAGACCTCTAGGGTTTAGCCATTATGATCTTGAGGTATATCAACTCTTGTAATACTCGTATACATTAATATCAATCAAGCAGAACGTAAGGTATTACCTCCATAGAGAGGGCCCAAACCTGGGTAAACATCATGTCCCTTGTCTCCTGTTACCATCGACCTTAGACGCATAGTTCGGGACCCCCTACCCGAGATCCGCCGGTTTTGACATCGACATTGGTGCTTTCATTGAGAGTTCTAGTGTGATGTCGCCAAAAGGTTTGATGGCCCCTTCAATTGTCAATAATGACGCTGTCCATGGAGAAATTTTCCTCCCCGGACAAATCTTTGTGTTCGGCGGCTTCGCATTGCGGGCCAATTTGCTTGGCCATCTAGAGTAGATCGAAAGCTACGCCCCTGTCCATCAGGTCAGATTTGGGAGCTTGAACTACGTTGCGGACATCCGTGGAGACTTGATCTTCGCTGGAGTCGAGACCACGGCTGCCACCCCCGGTCACCCCGATGATCATGACCTAAATCTGTCATCAAACCGCATCCAGGAGATCGCTCCTATAACCGCTCTGGCCTTAGAGCCGGAGCAGACTGCGCCATCCGAGGACGGGAGGATCAACCTCACCACGGAGGCCACAGATTCCACGGTGTTGGAGCCGCACATAGACTTAACCTCTCACGACATCTTTGTCACCGGAACTCCTGACTCGTCTCCGGCCATAAGTTCCGAACCACGTGAGCCCGCGGACGCTGAACTTGATCGTTTATCGTTCTTCAAGTTTAGCGCCATAGACATCTTCTAGCACTCACCTTTAGGCGATGTGCTAAACTCGTTAAAGAACATGTCCTTGGCAGAGGACTCACAGCCGAACTATATCCGGTTCGAACTAGGGGTTGATGGTGGAGAATTTTGCTTCCCACCTGCCACCCACTTCATCGCCACGGTCGAGGATTTGACCGACACACTTGATTACGTGTCAGGACCCCGACTCGATGTCACACCGATCTAGCCGGTAACACCTCATATCACTTTGCGGCCTCACGCACGGTATCCCCACGGGTGTCGCCTTACCTTTGCCCGGGACCATTTGCGCCTTTTGGCTCACGTATATGATAGTGTCGCTAGCATCCATATGATAAAGAGCCCGGGCTGACATGACTAGTCGTAAACCCAAAGTGGCACAGACTTACAGGGACAGGCATCCATGACCCAGCTTCGAACGTGTCGGTCATCAGCAAATGGGTCCGGGCTGTAGCACTGGGCTAGCAGGACTCCGGTAAACCGGGCTGTAGCGGGCTAACAGGACTCCGGTACTCAAAGCGTGACATTTCCCCGAAGGGACAGACACAGGAATGAAGAAGGACACATGCCGGCCAGCCTAAGTGTTCCGGAGCAGTAGCAAGCTACCATGGCTCGGTGGAAACACTAGGAGACATTTCCCGGTAAGAGAGGCTACTAAAGATAAACAACTAGATAGTCAGATCCCACACATACCAAGCATTTCAATAACATACACACAATATGCTCGATATGTGCAATACAACATGGCATCACAAAATGACTCTACGACTCAAGTAGTTTATTCAATAGGCTCCGAGGAGCGAGATATTACAAACAGGGGTCTCATGACCCAACAATCAGAACATACAAGTCAAAGCACAAGCGGAAGCTATCATGTCTGAGTACAGACATCTATAAATGAAAAGGGCTGAGAAGCCTGACTATTTATCAGATCCTGCCGAGGGCACAAGATCGTAGCTGAGGTATCAAGCTAAATGTCGAAGTCCACGCGGAACTACTAGTGAGACTGAAGTCTCTCTGCAAAACATAAAATAGGCAAACGTGAGTACAAATGTACCCAGCAAGACTTACATCGGATCTATCTACACATGCATCATTATCAACAAAGGGGATGGTGGAGTTTGACTGCAGCAAGCCAGCTTTGACTCGGTGGCTATCCTGAACTACGACTGCAAGTAACTCTTTTGAAGTGGCGCACACGAGTCCTCATATTCACCAACCAATACACCACTATGGATCCGCTCCCGTCTCCCTACGAGAACGCCATCCATAGCACTCACGCTTATCTTGCGTATTTTAGAGTATCCACTTTCACTTGTCTATGAACTGTACAAGGGGTCCAAGTTTCCATATCCGAGGAATCCAGCTATTCGAATAGATTATGATAACCCTGCAGGGGTGTACTTCTTCACACACGCTTTCGCCACTTACCGCCCTGTACACGTCATGTACCTCGGCAACCTTCAAGCGGAAGCCGGGCGAGGGAGTCGGCCACGACCTGACTAACCGAACAAGTCTCTAGTCCAGGTTTATCGCCTATTCGGGTTCCATCCGCAAGGAGATCCGGCCGGGGTGTCGCTTACGGCCCCAAACGATGTGTGCAGGGTTCCCAAGCCCACCAACCGGGTGCCACTTGGTACACCGGGCCACTGTGCCTAGTCTGTCCCAAGCCCACCTGTACCGGGTGCCACTTGGTAGACTACTAACACTACCTACAAACACCAGAAACTAGTTGCAACTCCTGGACAGAGATCAAGTTGATTAATAAGTCGAGAGGGCTTGGAGCGCCCGGAGCCCAATGTGTGGTAGTAACTGATCATGGATCACAAACACAGAACTCAGTTCCTGAGGACGACTGCAATGAGACAACCCACCATGTACTCCTACATGGCCTCTCACCGCTACCTTTACCAAATCGTGTTCACACACTTAGCTCACACACAGTAGGACATGTTCACACGCCTCT
The DNA here is from genome assembly GCF_018294505.1 of Triticum aestivum. NCBI lineage: Eukaryota > Viridiplantae > Streptophyta > Magnoliopsida > Poales > Poaceae > Triticum > Triticum aestivum. The sequence continues at coordinate 197,319,227 of NC_057806.1, forward strand.
GATTCATCCCCGATGAATCAGACCTGACTCAACTCTAAGCAGTAGCAGGCATGACAAACAAACATGAATGAGTAGGCACAACAGGGCTCAAACAACTCCTACTCATGCTAGTGGGTTTCATCTAATTACTGTGGAATGACAGGTCATGCAGAGGATAAAGGGGTTCAGCTACCGCAGCAAGTAACAGATGAATCGATGTTGTCCTAATGCAGTAAAAGAGAGCAGGAGCGAGAGAGTGGGATTTTATCGGAATGAACAAGGGGGTTTTGCTTGCCTGGCACTTCTGAAGATAACATTGAGTCTTCATCAGTGTCAACGATCACATCCTCGGTATCACGTCTATCGAGAGGGGACAAATACCGGCAACACAGAAAGGAACACAATCAATGCAATGCACAACATGATGCATGATCATGACATGGCAAAATGAATGTGTTTTGGGCTAATGCAACTAGCAACAGATTAAATGAAGTTGGTTTGAATATAAAATTCAAATTCAAACTCCATATGTGATTATTTAAATGTCATTCACTTCATTTGCTCTAAACAGTAGTGATAAGCTGTTCTAACATGCATGAAAATGGTACAGATGGATTCCTTGAATTTTTCTGATAATTTTTCATATATAATTTATTTCATTTGGAGTTACGGTTAATTTTCTATGAATTTTAGAAGTTTTTACAATTTTCTGGAATTTCCTATATAAGAATAAATACAGAAAAAGAGTTACTGCGTCAGCACTGCATCACTATGACGTCAGCAGGTCAACAGACGCTGCTGCTGGTCAAACCTGACCAGTGGGGTCCACTGGTCAGTGTCATAGGGCTGGCGTTGGTCACTGACGTGCGGGGCCAGTCAAGGCCACGTCAGCAAGGTCAACGCTGATGTGTGGGTCCCGCTTGGTTTGACTAAAACTGATTAAAAGAATAACCGGTGGTTATTTAGCTGGTGGGGCCCTGATGTCAGTGACTAGTGTGATTAAACTAAATGTAATTAAGCCCTAATGACATAGCCACGTCGGACGCGCCGGCGATTAAACGGCGGCGACCACGGCTCGCGGCGGCGACGCTCGGGATCGAGCTGTAGGCCGCGGTTTCGAGCGCGGTTTAGTCCTGTGAGACGCTAGTGCTCGTCCGCATCCAACGGAGCCATCAGCTCGCGCTGGGGTGGACCGTAGTGACGGCGGCGATGGCAAGCGCGACGGCCGGAGCTCGGTGAGGTGCGGCGTTGCGGCTAGGGCTCACAGGCGAGGGGTCTGAGCAAGGCAGCGACGAGGGGAGGCGCTCCGGAGCACGCCTATTGCAGGGGAGTAACGAGCGGAGCACGGGGAGCGCGCGAGCTGCGGCCATGGCGGAGCAGAGCTTCGGCCGGAGGTGGAGCCGTGGCTAGGGAGCGTGGAGAGACCGGGGAAGAGGGGTAATCGACGTAGGAGCTCACAGTGATCACGAGGAGGGGTTCGGCTTGCTCGTTGACGACCTGGGGCAGACGAATCGGCCGGCGGCATCTCGGATGCCCGAGGTTGAAGACGATGGCAGTGACGGTGGAGCAGGCCTCCCGGCGGGGTGTAGCTCAATGGAGAGGGTGAGGGCGTCGAGGCGGAGCCTCTGGACTCATCGGCAGGGCGAGGGGTGGTCGGTGGCCAAGGTGGCAGCGAACGGCGGCGACGGGCACGCTCGGTGGTCGCGAGGGAGAGAAACAGAGGAGGGAGAGGGGATGCAGCGAGTGAGGGAAAGGAGAGAGGGGACACGGGGCGTCGTCGTGGCGCGAATTAGGACGAAGGGCGGCCTCCAGCGCGAAGCAGGAGGTGGCCGGGGCGCTCGGGCGCGCGCCACGCCTCGCCTCTGCCTTCTGGCAGAGGAAGAAGAGGACAAGGGGGGGAAGGTGGGCTGGGCCGCGCTGGTGGGGGAGCTGGGCCGGCTGGGCTGCACGGTGAGGCCAGGTACTTCTTCTCTCTTTTTTTTTATTTCTGTTCTGTTTTTCTTTTAATTAATTCTTTTGCCACTGTTTGAATTAAAAATAATAATTCAAACAATGCCAAAGCTCCTCTGAATATTTTTATATTGCTAGATGGACTTTTCCAAAGCTCATAAAATATTTCAGGGGTATTTGAAATTATATTCTAATTATATGAATATAATTCAAATTCAAATTGCTAATGATTTAAATTCAAAGTCCCAAAAATAAATCCTTTTAAAATGTTCATTATTTTTGGTTTAGATCAAAACCCTTGCCAAAAATATTAAACATCTAAGAGGAGCATTTTGGAACAATGAATGAGATTTTAGGGGTTTTTGCCCCTCTTTTATTTAGGGTTTTGAGGCTTCCAATATTCCTCAATTCAAGTTTCAAAAAATATAGACATGATGCACACATGAAGCTAGCCTAGAGCAATGCCAGAAGCTAGGGATGTGACAACTCACCCCCACTAAACAAGAATCTCGTCTCGAGATTCAAGCATAGGGTAAGGTGAAGGGGAAACGCAACTAGTATAATCTTCACGATCCAGGGTGCACTTCAGTTGAACGTTGATTCATTCACCATCATTGTCTTGAAGTCTTGCCTTGAGAAATCCTGTCAACATGACATGGAGGAAAGAAGGGGACTCTAGCAGGGTCGATCTTCTCGAAGATCGAACAACTCACGGAACGAGACATAGGACCATCTCTCGGGTTGAGACACGAGCACACATCCAGAGGGGTGGAAGGAGACGGATGACGAAGGTGCACTAGGTGGACAATAATTCCACACTTAAGAAGGTGGTAAACGATTGTCGACGTAGCGAGGGGTTGAATTGCCATGATACCACGACGAAACATCCTGGAGGAGGGTGAATCGTAGATTATCCCCTTAAGTGGCAAAAAGAATTACCTTTGATATAGAGATCATTGAGACTCTCTATATCAGCCTAAGGCAAATCTCAGCAATCGATTGGCGGGGGTCGGTAGAATGGCATACTCAAACTTGGATGATGTGGATTACCTTGTTGAAGACAACGTAATGGATGAATTTGCTTACCACCGGAAATGGAAGAAATCCGTGGTAGAATGGCACATTGGCGGTGCGAGCTGGGAACAAAATGCAATTGCTGGGAATGATTCTGGTAACTGGGGAGGAACCCAACAATAGAGAGTGAATTCACTGTTGGAGTGGTTATAGCATAACCGAAGAATCTGGGGCAATCCCAGCTAGTGCCGATGATAAGACGTAGCGCTTGTGCGTGCTCTCAAGAACTTGAGCATTTCCACAATCATCAAGGTTTTATCAACAACCGTGTCAAGGGTGCTGACAACACAACATACTACCATGATGAATAGCGATGGACGATGCAGATGCAAAGGAGGATAACACTTTCTCAGATTTCATCTTAGCGAGGCCAAGGGAACGAAATCTGGATGATCGACCGAGAGACATTTAGCACTCCGCTTCTAATGTTCTCCTTGATGTGCTAGCGTAACCCATTTATAGATATGGTTTGATATCTAGAACATCAAGTAAAAGGTCGGACATCGGGAACACAATAATCATAAGGCACAACTAGGAAGTAAATCCTACGAAGTCCTTATGGGAAGGTGGCCAACTGCTTCAATCAAGATACCACAATAATAGGTCCTTCGGCTGGGTGGTGCTGGCCACGACATCCACTTTACCGGTTATCGAGGGACAAATATTATAGTTCTTGGGAAATGTTCCAAACCATCATATCTTCCTGAGATTCAGATCTGGTTGGTGTCAGGATATTCCAGACTCATCGAGTCTAGGAAGAAAATGAAAGTTTGCAACACAAATCGACGAGATGACGTTGCGGGATTCTCGGGAGATGAACTACGATAGCAAGCTCCAAAACATGAGCTGGTTCTGCTACAAACATGTGAACATGTTGTTCAAGACAAGCATGACCACAAAGTAGTTTTATAATAAAACACTACCGAATTCAGGAGGGGAACCATCATCGAGGATATCAAAGTCCTTGCATAAGGTATACTCTTAAGAAGGAACTTCTTCTCCTTGAACAATTCAATCAGTGGCTTGGTGTGCTAGGGACACATATAGATTGAAGGTTGCAAGTCTTCAAACCACAGAATTCTTCGCACGTGTGCATGACTGATTTGGAATGATTCCAAGAAAACAACATTGACTTTCTCGAATCCACGGCGGCAACTTGCATCAGATGCACATGAATTAAAGGAAGTCACTACCTTCATCCAAACATATGCTTCATGAGCTAGCATGAACAAATGCTTTCAAAAATTTCCAACACTAGCTTAATGTTCAACAAAATTATGGAGGAGATAAGGATGTTGTCAATGGGCTCAACAACAATTCATCTAGGTTTCCTTTTAAAAGGAATTCCATAGTTAAGTGAACACGGTGATAGCATTGGTCAGACCAAAGATATAACGGTGTATGCTCGAGGAATCAACCACGAGTAAGACAACATTACGAATATCGTTGGTTCTGATTTGATTTGACGATAGCCCACACTCAAATCAAAGGATTGATAAGACAATAGATCCAGCAACTAATCACAGGGACCAATCGATGAAGATATCATCTTTCTTCAACACACACTACACAAGAATATCCCTTTGGAACGAACTAAGTCAGGCAAGCTTTTATCTTCCAACTCTCCAAGTCGTTGTCTAACTTAACCAACTAGCTCAGGGATATCCAACACAGATTCTTGGAGAAGGATGGTACACAAAAACCAACTTGATCACGAGCTCAACATAGCGGTCAGGTGACAACCTGGTAATACTTTTAAGAAGATATTCAGAGAATCACGAGCCACCGGTATGTTACTAAGCTCGAGAACAATCTTGCTTTTCAGGGCAAGACGATATGATCAATAGAGTAAGAATTTGAAATAATCCTAACTCATCGATCGAGGAGTGAACCAGGAGAATGGACTAGGTAGCACGATCAATCTTAGAATGATGATTCAATAACCAACACACTAAGAATAAAATTATTGTCCTTTAACTACCCAGCAACGAGGTTGCTAGGCGTATTGATTTCACACATCACAATTCATTTGTCGGTATTCCGGTTGCATCAACACGAAGACCGAGGAATGAACAGTGATGGCACGAAGTGTCACTGTACCAAGAGTTCATGGGATGGTGTGCAATTCCTATAACAATCTCGATGTAAAATATGTAATACTCCAAGGTAGAGCAGAACCAAAAGCTGGATTGGCATTTGATCTGCGGAATACAACTACTTTGACCCAATCCTAGATATGGAAGAGGTACTGGAGTTTGTTTCTCCTAGTCATTCCGGAATAGAATGGCTTGACAGGCCTCAAGAGTCATAGGCATCGATGATCGAACGCACGCATACTCTTGACTATCAATTGATAGACGAGGGTCAGAATGCAACTAAAGAGAATAACTCAAAGGAACATATAACTTTCTGAGTTGTGGATGCATAGATTAGTATGTCGAACCAAGTTCAACATATTTCTTCCGGATAACCCATGCAGAAAGGTAGAGCTGGCAGAGTCACGATTTATAAATGGAGAACTCCTCAAGAGTACTCTAATTGTGATTTTTTTTGATCCAATAAACATCTGCCATAAGTAGTTCATGGTATTTGGAAGAAGAGGATACCACGGACTTCAAGGACTATCGCAAAGGTTACTAATATCTTAAAGGAACTAGCAAACCCTATCAACATGAAGTAAGTAGAGTGAATCTCGGGTTCAGAACCCAGGAATAGAATACCTACTACTAAATGGCATCACGGGATGCTTTCGAGAATGATGGCCAGAATCATCACACTGGGAACACAAATCATGGCTAAATTACTAGATGATCCCCTAAGACACCTAGGGTCATAATAATATCTCCAACATATATGTCAAGGTAACGGAGTACCTCAACTCACTGATTAGTGTGGTAATCTGGCCCATGGGAACATTGAAACGGGAAGAAAGGATTTGCAAATGCATCAGACTCTTTAGAAACCTGGGATGACTCGGACAGCATAACGGCTGTAAATGCTCAGAAAAGATTTGAGACATTCACAAAAATGGTGGCATAACCGCTCAGAAGCACAATATCAAGGTTCCGAGATCAACAATTTAACATACAGAAGTAATAGGAACTGAAACGAGGCTTAAGTCCAACAATTCTATAGGTCTACGGATTGGTAACACGTGATCCTAATAGAAAGAAGAGATAGCCTAGTTCTTAATCCCCGCAGGAAAGATAAGATGACTCAGATCAGAAGGGCATGAGGTATAAGGAGTAAAAGAGCCTTACGTTCCATCCCACAATCAATTCCCTTATATAACTAAAGAATTTCTAGACTCAACTTCGACCAGTTTGGCTTGGTAATCCTACAGGCAGTCAAGCTCTGATACCAACGCTGTCAGGACCCCGACTCGATGTCACACCGATCTAGCCGGTAACACCTCATATCACTTTGCGGCCTCACGCACGGTATCCCCACGGGTGTCGCCTTACCTTTGCCCGGGACCGTTTGCGCCTTTTGGCTCACGTATATGATAGTGTCGCTAGCATCCATATGATAAAGAGCCCGGGCTGACATGACTAGTCGTAAACCCAAAGTGGCACAGACTTACAGGGACAGGCATCCATGACCCAGCTTCGAACGTGTCGGTCATCAGCAAATGGGTCCGGGCTGTAGCACTGGGCTAGCAGGACTCCGGTAAACCGGGCTGTAGCGGGCTAACAGGACTCCGGTACTCAAAGCGTGACATTTCCCCGAAGGGACAGACACATGAACGAAGAAGGACACATGCCGGCCAGCCTAAGTGTTCCGGAGCAGTAGCAAGCTACCATGGCTCGGTGGAAACACTAGGAGACATTTCCCGGTAAGAGAGGCTACTAAAGATAAACAACTAGATAGTCAGATCCCACACATACCAAGCATTTCAATAACATACACACAATACGCTCGATATGTGCAATACAACATGGCATCACAAAATGACTCTACGACTCAAGTAGTTTATTCAATAGGCTCCGAGGAGCGAGATATTACAAACAGGGGTCTCATGACCCAACAATCAGAACATACAAGTCAAAGCACAAGCGGAAGCTATCATGTCTGAGTACAGACATCTATAAATGAAAAGGGCTGAGAAGCCTGACTATTTATCAGATCCTGCCGAGGGCACAAGATCGTAGCTGAGGTATCAAGCTAAATGTCGAAGTCCACGCGGAACTACTAGTGAGACTGAAGTCTCTCTGCAAAACATAAAATAGGCAAACGTGAGTACAAATGTACCCAGCAAGACTTACATCGGATCTATCTACACATGCATCATTATCAACAAAGGGGATGGTGGAGTTTGACTGCAGCAAGCCAGCTTTGACTCGGTGGCTATCCTGAACTACGACTGCAAGTAACTCTTTTGAAGTGGCGCACACGAGTCCTCATATTCACCAACCAATACACCACTATGGATCCGCTCCCGTCTCCCTACGAGAACGCCATCCATAGCACTCACGCTTATCTTGCGTATTTTAGAGTATCCACTTTCACTTGTCTATGAACTTACAAGGGGTCCAAGTTTCCATATCCGAGGAATCCGGCTATTCGAATAGATTATGATAACCCTGCAGGGGTGTACTTCTTCACACACGCTTTCGCCACTTACCGCCCTGTACACGTCATGTACCTCGGCAACCTTCAAGCGGAAGCCGGGCGAGGGAGTCGGCCACGACCTGACTAACCGAACAAGTCTCTAGTCCAGGTTTATCGCCTATTCGGGTTCCATCCGCAAGGAGATCCGGCCGGGGTGTCGCTTACGGCCCCAAACGATGTGTGCAGGGTTCCCAAGCCCACCAACCGGGTGCCACTTGGTACACCGGGCCACTGTGCCTAGTCTGTCCCAAGCCCACCTGTACCGGGTGCCACTTGGTAGACTACTAACACTACCTACAAACACCAGAAACTAGTTGCAACTCCTGGACAGAGATCATGTTGATTAATAAGTCGAGAGGGGTCGAGTTACCGGAACCCAATGTGTGGTAGTAGCTGTTCATGGATCACAAATACAGAACTCAGTTCCTGAGGACGGCTGCAATGAGACAACCCACCATGTACTCCTACATGGCCTCTCACCACTACCTTTACCAAATCGTATTCACACACTTAGCTCACACACAGTAGGACATGTTCACACACCTCTGATTCATCCCCAATGAATCAGACCCGACTCAACTCTAAGCAGTAGCAGGCATGACGAACAAACATGAATGAGTAGGCACATCAGGGCTCAAACAACTCCTACTCATGCTAGTGGGTTTCATCTATTTACTGTGGCAATGACAGGTCATGCAAAGGATAAAGGGGTTCAGCTACCGCAGCAAGTAACAAATATGTCGTTGTTGTCCTAATGCAGTAAAAGAGAGCAGGAGCGAGAGAGTGGGATTGTATCGGAATGAACAAGGGGGTTTTGCTTGCCTGGCACTTCTGAAGATAACATTGAGTCTTCATCAGTGTCAACGATCACATCATTGGTATCGCGTCTATCGAGAGGGGACAAATACCGGCAACACAGAAAAACACAATCAATGCAATGCACAATATGATGCATGATCATGACATGGCAAAATGAATGTGTTTTGAGCTAATGCAACTAGCAACAGATTAAATGAAGTTGGTTTGAATACAAGATTCAAATTCAAACTCCATATGTGATTATTCAAATGCCATTTATTTGTTTTGTCCAAAACAGAGGACAAACATTGTTCAAACATGCATGAAAATGGTACGGATGGATTCCTTGAATTTTTCTGATAATTTTTCATATATAAATTATTTAATTTGGAGTTACGGTTAATTTTCTATGATTTTTAGAAGTTTTAGGCATTTTCT
>NC_057806.1:197329683-197333646 GCF_018294505.1 Triticum aestivum
TTTTTTTTATTTCTGTTCTGTTTTTCTTTTAATTAATTCTTTTGCCACTGTTTGAATTAAAAATAATAATTCAAACAATGCCAAAGCTCCTCTGAATATTTTTATATTGCTAGATGGACTTTTCCAAAGCTCATAAAATATTTCAGGGGTATTTGAAATTATATTCTAATTATATGAATATAATTCAAATTCAAATTGCTAATGATTTAAATTCAAAGTCCCAAAAATAAATCCTTTTAAAATGTTCATTATTTTTGGTTTAGATCAAAACCCTTGCCAAAAATATTAAACATCTAAGAGGAGCATTTTGGAACAATGAATGAGATTTTAGGGGTTTTTGCCCCTCTTTTATTTAGGGTTTTGAGGCTTCCAATATTCCTCAATTCAAGTTTCAAAAAATATAGACATGATGCACACATGAAGCTAGCCTAGAGCAATGCCAGAAGCTAGGGATGTGACATTACGACTCCGAGGACATCGATAGTATGGACGACGATGCTGGAGAAGAAGAGGCCCAGAACCCGCCGTTCACCGGATGCTAGACGACCACTTCCTCGTATGATGTATACATGGTGGATGCACCAAAGGAGAACAGTGGCGATGACAAGGAAGATCTGGCCGAGGATAAACCTTCCAAAATACAATCCCAGCACCGGCGTCAGCGGCGCCACTCTAAGTCATGTCGCAGTAAAGACAGCAACACCGGCACAGGAGAAGATAATACTCCAGAATGTGCCGAAGACAACAAAGACCCCGTTGAAATAGCTAATGAACAAGATGAACGGCAAGATGGGCAGGCTAGCCCTGGCAAGCAGGCCACGCACGAAGACTCAGAGGACGGAATTTATCTTCCGGTCTCCGAGATGAGGTGAGCCTCGGCACCGACGATTCACCATGCCTGAGGAACCTCTGGAGCAGGAGCGGTTCAAGCGCCAAATAATTACCACTGCAAGGAGCCTGAAAAAGAAGCAGCAGCAGCTTCAGGCTGACCAAGATCTGCTCAATGATAAATGGACCGATGTCCAAGCATCCGGAAAATATGGCCTCATGCGCCCAACCAAAAGCTACCCAAAGCGCAAATTGCTACCTCAATTTGACGAGGAGGCGCCAGAATGCATACCTCCATCATACAATGCGTCTGACCGACCACCATGTGGTCGAGACAAAACGACACCTCACGCCGAACACCAGCCAGCACCGCCTCACCGCACAGGTAGAGGTAAATTAGCCCATGGTCATACATATGACCTCCGGCAAAACCTGAACAGTAAAGCAGGACATACTAGATCAATCTACGGATCGCGAGGACGTGCCTCGACACGCGACGACGCCCACCAATTCGGACATGAAAAATTTAGTCATGTGTGGGCTGAAAACCGCAGACAGACTCCATCAGAGCTACGTCGCGATACGGCTCGACATAGAGGCACCGCACATCCTCATTGCTTCACTGATGAGGTCCTGGATCATGAATTCCCAGAAGGGTTCAAACCCGTGAATATAGAATCATACGATGGAACCACAGACCCCGCGGTGTGGATCGAATACTTCATTCTCCACATTCATATGGCCCGCGGCGATGACCTCCACGCCATCAAATACCTCCCTTTAAAACTCAAGGGGCCAGCTCAGCACTGGCTCAACAGTCTGCCTGCAAATTCTATTGGTAGCTGGGAGTACTTGGAAGAGGCCTTCCTCAATAACTTCCAAGGAACATATGTTCGACCTCCAGACGCTCATGACTTAAGCCATATAGTTCAATAGCCCGGAGAGTCCGCCAGGAAATTTTGGACTAGGTTCTTAACTAAAAAGAATCAAATCGTCAATTTTTCGGATGCTGAAGCCCTAGCAGCTTGCAAACACAGCATCCGCGGCAAATGGCTCGCTCGCCACCTCGGCCAGGAAAAGCAAAAATCCATGGCAGCCCTCACGGCACTCATGACCCGCTTTTATGCGGGCGAGGACAGTTGGTTGGCCCGTAGCAAAAACAATGCAAGCGACGCCGGCACCCCTGAAGCTAAAAATAGCAAAGACAATTCTCGATGCAACGGATACAAGCGTCAAAACAACAGTGATAACACCGAGGACACGGCAGTCAATGCCGGATTCAGGGGCTCTAAGTCCGGTCAGTGGAAGAAGCCATTCCAAAAGAACAATTCAGGCCCATCCAGCTTTGACCGCATACTTGATCGTTCGTGCCAGAATCATGGCACCCCAGACAAACCACCCAATCATACAAATAGAGATTGTTGGGTTTTTAAACAGGCCGGCAAATTAAACACCGAGAACAGGGAAACGTGACCGCAAAGCGAGGACGATGACGAAGAACCCCAGCAACCGAACACAGGGGGATAGAAGAAGTTTCCCCCTTTGGTCAATACGGTGAACATGATATACGCTACCCACATCTGCAAGAGGGAGCGCAAGCGTGCGCTCAAGGACATCTATGTGAAAGAGCCAGTCGCCCCAAAATTAAATCCATGGTCGTCATGCCCGATCACCTTTGATCACCGGGATCATCCGACCAGTATCCGTCACGGTGGCTCAGCCGCACTGGACCTAGACCCAATAACTGATGGGTTCCACCTAACTCAATCGATTCTATCAGGATACATCGTGAAAAATGGGCATTAACCCATCTCGGATCAAGCCCACCAGGACTACCTTCAAAGGAGTCATACCAGGTGTAGAAGCCCGCTGTACGGGATCAATCACACTATGGGTTGTCTTCGGATCTCCGGACAACTTCTGAAGCGAGGAGTTAATCTTCGATATCGTCCCCTTTCGCAGCGGTTATCATGCACTGCTCAGACAAACCACGTTCGCTCGATTCAACGCAGGACCAGACTATGCTTATCTCAAGCTCAAGATGCCCGGTCCACGCGGCGTCATAACAGTCAATGGAAATATGGAACGCTCCGTCCATACAGAAGAGCACACATCTACCTTAGCAATAGAAGTACAGAGCGGCCTTCTCAAGCAGAACCTTAATTCGGCTTCCGAGCCCACGGACACCGTTAAGAGGGTCCGAACTACTCTGTAGCAGGAGAGCTCGGCTCGTCAGGAGCTCGACTAGCAATCCAGCCTCTGTCGCAGTTCCGATCAAGTGGTGGCATTCGTGCCGTGCGTACATAACTACGCACTCAAAATTCCATGGGCATCGACGGAGGCATAACTAGCTTGTGGCCCGTAGTACGGCTCAACCGACATCGGATACACACATACTTTCACTTTTACTTGTTTCCTTTTCAGGTCTCAATCCCACAGGCACCATCTGGTGGTCTGGTCATCGGTCCTCTGGAAGGATAAACACACCAAGATGGCGAGAAACGCAGACATATGGGGGACTTTTTAGGTGATTCCGTTAACAATAACTCTACCCGTTTTTCAGGACCCACATGCAGCTCTCCCTTGGTTTGAGCATGTCAAATAGCATGTTGCTTATCGCACTATGATTGATACATCTCCGACGTATCTATAATTTTTGATTGTTCCATGCCAATATTCTACAACTTTCATATATTTTTGCAACTTTTTATACTATTTTTGGGACTAACATATTGATCCAGTGCCCAGTGCCAGTTCCTGCTTGTTGCATGTTGTTGGTTTCTCAGAATATCCATATCAAATGGAGTCCAAACGGGATAAAAATGGATGGAGATACTTTCTGGAATATTTGGAAAATTCCGGAAGAAAAATCCACGCGAGACGGAGCCTGAGGGTGTCACGAGCCGGGGGGGCGCTTGCCCCCTGGGCGCGCCCCCTACCCTCATGAGCCACTCGTAAGGTGGTTGACGCTCTTCTTTTGCCGCAAGAAAGCTAATTTTCAGAAGAAAAAAATCACGGCAAAGGTTTCAGGCCAATCGGAGTTACGGATCTCCATATATACACGAAACGGTGAAACAGAGCCAGGGGAGAACGCAGAAATAGAGAGAGACAGATCCAATCTCGGAGGGGCTCTCG